>NW_020837958.1:10298183-10341096 GCF_003676395.1 Aethalodelphis obliquidens | reverse complement strand
CACACACACACACACACACACACACACACACACACACACACACACACACACACACGATACTTTTACCACTTCTCCATAACTGGAGATCTGATTTTTGCAGAAAAGTGATTTAAGGCATTTATAATCCAGAAAATAAAATAGTTTACAATAGACCTGCAACAGTCCCTATTCACCCCAACAACTAAATAAAATCAGAAATTTTTTTCATTTATTTGATGATTCAACACTTTTTTAGCAAATGCCTGTTACAGAGAAAACCCCAGTATAAGATGCTGCCAGGAATACAAAATGAATGTGACTAAGAACCTGCCTTTATGTTTCTTAAAACAAATAGGAGCGGAAATTATAAATAACTTTCTGTTAAAGAAAGATGTTCTGAAATTATGTGTATATGAGGATTTCTTTGACTAGAAAAACACTCAATATTGAGTTTGTAGGCATCAAGGAGAGTTTTACAAACATGATAATATTTGAAGCCTCAAATGAGAAGGGGATTTTTTTTTCCCAACCAGAATGGGTTAGATTTAGGAGAAGCATATCTGGAAACAAAGCATGATGCGGTATTTCAGAATGAAGAGAATGAAGCACATGGAAAAATATAATCAGAAATTATGCTGAAAATGTTATTTTAAACGAGATTAAAGGAGTCCACAGTATTAGGCTGGGGCACTTGGACTTTGTTCTGCAGATAACAGGGAGCTGTTGAAAGTTTTTGGAGAAATAAATGATATGATGCAGATCTTTTAGTTCTAAACATTTTACAGGTCCCAAAGGTATTGAATGAAGTACAAAAAAGGGAATTCTTTGACTGACATACAACAAATTTCACAACTGGATCACCTTGCTGGTTGCTTAGAGTTTTCTTATTTCTTCCCTGGTACCTTTTCAGTCCTTACATGAAAGTGGATATTTTATTTTTTAGCCCCTCTGTTTGCCAGATGAGGGTTTTCTTTTCCAAAGAATAGCCCACCCTCTAACTAGAAGAGTTTAACTTTATTTTACATTAGAATTTTAAACAAGCTGCTATCTGTTTAAAGTTTTAAACAAAACTTAAATGAAAATTATAAATTTATAAATTTAATTATAAAATTATATAGTGAAAAGAACTAATTTAGTGAATGTCTTTAACAAAATTTTTCCACTGCCTTTATTGTGTATTCCTGCTGAACTTCCCTCTGATCCATGCATTATATATACAACTTTTCTGTTTTTAAGTGAGGATTGGCACTTTGCTATAATGATTTATTACTGGTATGTAATAAACACCCAACCATCATTCTTTCACTAGTAATTAGTATCATATAGACCCCATTTTTTCAGAAAAAATTGCTGCCCACTCACAATTAGGCACAATGGAAAAGACCAGGTATTTAAATCAACAATACTGTCTTGCTGAGAAGTAAACATGTTTACATGATTACAACCTATATTGAACTGTACTCTCACAGCAAATGCCAAATATAAATATGATATTTAATTGCCCCATTCTCCTTTAAATGAAACTTGTGATTCAGGAGCTCTGCGGTAGATAAAACTGGGGGTATTTCCATGTTAAGTTCTTTTTATTTCCTAATTGTCCCTCTGGCAACCACTGTCTAAAGTTCGTGCAGCATCTTTTCTTTGGTATTTCGGTGGTTTTACTGTCAGATGCTCTTACTAAAAAAAATAAGCAAAAGGCCTCTCATAAACATTCTAGTACTTGTTTGAGGCACCATGATTACTGTTTTTGTTGTCACTGTTGTTTTTCTGTGATTATTATTGCCTCTCACCAGACACATGATTTTGTGGAGTCATAAGGCTCTCGTATATGTAGGTAGAATTAGGATTTTCTTACTAAGTATTACAGGGGCTTCAGGCAGGAAGAAATTAATAATTTATTATTTGATTTAAGAAAGATGCAATATTTACTGAAGCAAACAAAATTAAGTTTCTCATTTATAATTGAATCACACCATCAACAAGACTGCTTGAAATTTCAATGGGCAGCAATAGAATTTTATGAACTACAGCTACTAATACCAAGTAGATCTTGAAAGTACATAATTTACTTATGTTCCCTTCTCCAAGCTCTTTGCTTCCCCAGAATACCGATTTATACATGAGAGGCTTGGATCGTGGCAATATTGTCTATTCTTGACTGCCATTTCTATAAATCAGGATCATTCAACATCGTTTATCACTCTAAAAGTGACCCCATTCTTTACACTAAAAATGATCTTTACATTTCCAAGGTGACTTTCGTTGAATAAAGAGAAGAAAAATGTGTTCCCTTATTTCTTAGTATTTTTCAATCCTACACAGCCTTGAGAATACACTCTATAAGGATTTAGAGCCTAAGATAATCTTAGGATGACCCATTTAATTGACAAGTAGAGCTTTAACCTGCTAGATGGATACATCTTTCTAACAGAAAAACATGAATTTTGCTTTCTTGCTCAGGCATTTTTGTCAATATTGGTATAACCCTACTTATTTTTAGTAGTATAATGCCTGCACAGGGGGCAATTCCACCATGACTTTTCACAGGATCCTGAAACATAATAGGACCAAAGGTAAATTAATCAACATGTTTCTTCCCTTTCTGTAGCTCTAGGAAAGATGTTTCTTAGAATTTTTGAGTATGTCCCAAGTTTTCTTACCTATTTAACTCATTTTTTTTCTTTTTGTCTCCTCTATGCTTTTCATTTTAAGCATTTTTCTATTTACATGTTTTCTAGTTCACTAAACTTGTTTTGTGATGTAGCCAATCTGTTCTGTAAATTGTCAAATTCAAAATTTTATATATTTTATTTTTCAAATCTAGAATTTCCATTTTATTCTTTAATATAGGTTCCAACTGCCTGCTGAAATTCACAATCATTTCATGTTTCTATCCCTTTTCTTTTCTATTTTCTTTAACGTTTTAATCATAGTTATCTTAAAATTCTTGCCAGGTAACTCTAATACCGACATCATCTGTGTATCAGGTTTTTCTTTTCTTCTATTGACTATTAGTCATATTTTTGGGCTTCTTGCCATAGCTAGAGAAAAAGAAGCAAACAGCCTCTAGGTGATGCTCTCTACTTCCAGAGAAGAGACTCCTTTCTTCCTTCCTTTCTTTCTTTCCTTTCTTTCTTTGTTTCCATCTTTCTTTTCTTCTTTCTTTCCTTCTTTCTCTCTCGCTCTTTCCTTTCTTTCCTTCTCCCTATCTTTCTCTCTTTCTTTCTTTCCTTTGTTAGGAAGATAGAATGATGTCAGACACCTCAATCCAAAACAGATTGACCTTAGTCAGGATGGGGTTGGATTCATAGTAAGTCTCAGCCTACCTCTGGTTCAACCTTATTTTTCTTGCCGAAACACCTGGGGTTTTGGTTGGGAACCTAGCTGATGTTCAGTTTCTTTACCTTGAAAGTCTACAATAAGTCCATGTCTTCTTATCTCTCTACCCTCTCACACTATATCATTCCTAGTCTGGGAAGTGCTGGAGACTGACTGCATGTTGGAGACAGCTCCCTCCCTTGTTGGTCTTTACTTCATAAGCACTGGGAAACTGAAGGATATATCACTATGGCTTTAAGAAGCTCACAGCCTAGCCCCCCAGCCTCCTGTGTGTAAACCCATAACTCGGTAAAAGTGCTTATGTAAAGCCAGCTGATCATCTGACATCTCTAAGTCTCTGATTTTTTTTTTTTTTTAATGCTAGCCCCAAGTGACCACTGAAAGTTTTCCTCTTCTCTTTCCCCTAACGGAGCTTCTTTACCTGGGATGAACCTAATCCTTAACGTTCACCCAGAATCAAGAACCACAACTGGGAGAAAGTTGCTCTTGGTTGTCGGCATAATTGGTGAAATTAAAACTCTGAGAAGGAGTAGTGAGTGAGTTAGGAGACATCCAGGAAATATGGTGGTGTATAAACAAAGTGTAAGAATGTTTCAAGAAGTATGAACTTCCATTACTCACTGATATAGCCAGAGATAACATTGTGTTGATCCTTCCTCCTTCTTGCTCTTCTGTTGTGAAATCCTATGGAAATTGAGTATGAAAGTCTCCAATATCTTTAATTTCATCTTGGTGAAATCTAAGATTGAAATCAGAAACCAGATGTTTAAAGTTAGTGATCATGAAAGGAAGAGAATTTGAGAACCTGAGAGCTTTTGACAATGCAATGTACTAATTTAGCTATTAACCTTTGTCCAAATAAATAAGGAAGGTGAATAAAATTTACACACTACTAATCTGTAGTTTGTTACCACCTAGTTAAATTTCTGTTCAGATCTATATAGTAGGGGCAAAACACTTTATGTATTAGTGGTTTGCTTTAGTAGTTCCATTTTGTGTAACCTTGAAATTATAAATATTCTTTATGAGAAAATGTATGTGTTACAAGGTTAGCTGTGCAAAATATTTTTTTTTCTCATTTAAATTCCCAAACCATGTTTGTCATGAGACTAAATTTGCTTCCTTTCTTATAATTTTTAACTATTGAATGTGAATTAATTAAAAATGTTTAAAAAATACTTAAAGGACTGTGAAATTCTTTTATAGTTGAGAACATGTCTAAAATTATTTCTTCTAGTAAGTTACTTTTTACATAAAATAAATATGTGATTCTTCAGATTTTAAAACACAATGAAAAATGTTATCTATCTATAAGCCTAACTTTCTCAGAAAGAGAATCTATTTATTATCCAAAATTGTCTTGAGTTAAATATGCAGACTTGGAGGTACAAAGCTAAAAAGAATACTAAGAATACTAATGTGGGGCATTGTTTCACACCTTATGTCCATCTACAATTAATTGACTAATGGGCATTTAGATAGGTTTTCCCAATATGACTATTGTTTTTTATCCACGTATTTGTAGTGTTTGTGTATGTACCCACTCACAAACTATTTCATCTCAAAAAACCTAACATGAGAGGTGTTTATACCACTGAACAATTTCACAGTAATCATAATTACCTTTCTAGTAAATCAATAACACAATACAAATAAAATTAATGTTCATAAATGTATAAAGGTGAATCTAATCCCGCATATAAAAAATATATCATCTTCATGCTAATTATATTTAAAATCAAATTTCTTGGAACATATGTTATGACTCACCTCCTCCCGCACATTTTTAGAAAAGTTCCAAGTTCAAAACTAGGACAACGGCTGCAAATAGGAGTTATAAAATTTTATGTGCTCATATATATGCAAACTTCAATTAGAATCAGAGAATCAAAAAACTACAATTAACCTTTGGGATCACCTATCTTCACAATGAACACACCAGAGAAAAGGATTTACCAAATTGATCCTCTTGTTTGTCTTCTGAGTACTATTCAGAAGAGGAGGAGATTTCAGAAAATTTCACAGAGCAACAACAGTTTGGTCAAAATTCTTAAATTCTGTGTTCTCACAATTTAGGTTTTTTTTCCCCCATGCCACCTCTTTCACCTACTTTGGCTTTTAAATTTTGGTAAGAGTTAAAATCCTACTCAATTTTTGAAATCCTGAGGAAACTTGTTATTTTCCTTTCTAACTCAAAATGAAATTCAAAAGGAATTAAATGAAAGCTCCAAAACACATATTATGAAATTGTGTGTATTCAAGTGAGGTCACGATAACTTTATTTTTGAATTCTACCCCGTGGCTGACATTTTTATATCATACCTCCAAGATATTGGTTGAAATCTAATTTAAATGACTTAAATGACTCTAAACTGAATAATAGCCCCATGGTCCTCTATTGATTGAAAGTAAATGTCAAGGTGATAAAAACTAATCAACTCTGTTTTACTCCATTGAAATGTTAAAAATTCCATAAACATAAAACTCACAAACAATAGTTGTCCTTACTTTAAGGACACCAGATATTGCCATTTTTATGATTCTACTAGGTTTCCAGAACAGCTTCTGGATTCACATCAGACACCTATAAATGCTTCAAGCTTTATGGCATTAAAAAGGAAGACTGCCAAAAGACTATGAATATTTCAAATAATTTTCCTCTCTTATAAACCTTTTCTAGAAGTTGAACTTCCCATATTAGTGGGAAGTTACAATTATTAATATGAATATACAGGATAATAAATCAAATGGTCAAATATAGTTGGTATTCCTAATTATTTTGAAATTATATTCTATACCAATCACTAAATTTTTTAATGTTCATTTATAAAAACAAAATTGTTGTCAGGTGATTAGTCATTTGTGAAAAATTACTGTCTGGAAAGCTTTTATGAAGCTTAAAATTTACAGTAAGTCAATTTAAGTAATTCTTTTATTCTTTCAGAATGAATGGCAATAAGTCTCAATGTGTATGTGCTACATCAGTGTGACAATCCATGGTATCAAGGTGGTATATGAAATTCTCAAACCTATGTATTTAAATATGCACCATTTCACTCAGAATTAGGAAGCACTGATTATGAATCTTGATTTAAAGATTTTTTTTCTTCTTTTTGACTATAATCTAAGAAACTCAGCCATCCTGGAAAACAACATGGCTAGATTCAGTAATAACTTCTTGTCAGTGTTGCTAAAAGTGTAATAAGACAAGACGATGTACCACATTGAATTGAATCAAAAGTAAATAAAAAATAAACGTCAAGTTAACTTGTAAAGGAAACAGGAACAGGTAATTATGGAGACACAAAAGACCCCGAATAGCCAAGCAGTCTTAAGGGAAGAAAATGGAGCTGGAGGAATCAGACTCCCTGACTTCAGACTATACTACAAAGCTATAGTAATCAAGACAATATGGTACTGGCACAAAAACAGAAATATAGATCAATGGAACAGGATAGAAAGCTCAGAGATAAACCCGTGCTCCTATGGTCAACTAATCTATGACAAAGGAAGCAAGGATATACAATGGAGAAAAGACAGTCTCTTCAAAGAGTCGTGCTGGGAAAATTGGACAGCTACATGTAAAAGAATGAAATTAGAACACTCCCTAACACCATACACAAAAATAAACTCAAAATGGATTAGAGACCTAAAGGTAAGACCGGACACTATAAAACTCTTAGAAGAAAACATAGGCAGAACACTCTGTGACATAAATCACAGCAAGATTTTTTTTGATCCACCTCCTAGAGTTATGGAAATAAAAACAAAAATAAACAAATGGGATCTAATGATACTTAAAAGCTTTTTCACAGCAAAGGAAACCATAAACAAGACAAAAAGACAACCCTCAGAATGGGAGAAAATATTTGCAAATGAATCAACGGACAAAGGATTCATCTCCAAAATATATAAACAGCTCATGCAGCTCAGTATTAAAAAAGCCAACCACTCAATCCAAAAATGGGCAGAAGACCTAAATAGACATTTCTCCAAAGAAGATATACAGATTGCCAACAAACACGTGAGAGAATGCTCAACATCACTAATCATTAGAGAAATGCAAATCAAAACTGCAATGAGGTATCATCTCATACCATTTAGAATGGGCATCATCAGAAAATCTACAAACAACAAGTGCTGGAGAGGGTGTGGAGAAAAGGGAACCCTCTTGCACTGTTGGTGGGAGTATAAATTGATACAGCCACTATGGAGAACAGTATGGAGGTTCCTTAAAAAACTAAAAATAGAACTACCATATGACCCAGCAATCCCACTACTGGGCATATACCCAGAGAAAACCATAATTCAAAAAGACACATGCACCCCAATGTTCATTGCAGCACTATTTCCAATAGCCAGGTCATGGAAACCACCTAAACGCCCACCAACAGACGAATGGATAAAGAAGATGTGGTACACATATATGGTGGAATATTACTCAGCCATAAAAAGGAATGAAATTGGGTCATTTGTAGAGACGTGGATGGATCTAGAGACTGTCATACAGAGTGAAGTAAGTCAGAAGGAGAAAAACAAATATCATATACTAATGCATACATATGGAACATAGAAAAATGGTACAGATGAACCGGTTTGCAGGGCAGAAATAGAGACAAAGATACAGAGAACAAACGTATGGATACCAATGGGGGAAAGTGGCGGGGAGTGGTGGTGGTGGGATGAATTGGGAGTTTTGGATTGACCTATATACACTAATATGTATAAAATGGATAACTAATAAGAACTTTCTGTATAAAAAAATAAATAAAATGAAATTCAAAAAAAAGAAAAAAGGAACAGATATTTAAACATTAATTTTGAAAATATTACATGATTTTGTTTGATTACACTTACATATTCCTCACATATTTATAGCTAAGTTAGAATTCTCAGAATAATCTTTTTCCTAATAAAAAATCAGATCCATCTCTTGGCACCCTGGGTATCATACTATGAAGGCTTTCTCATTTTGTTAATACTCATAATTAATCTGGGAGTCAATAGTTAGGTAAGAAGGAAGAGACTGCTGGCTAGTTCTAAAAGTGACCTCAGACTCATGTTCCAAAAAATATGCTTCGTTAAAAATATCAGATTAGAAAGGTGACATAAATCTCCTTGACAGGAAGTAGGATAAAGTTACCATTCCATAAAGACTGGACACCTAACAGAGTTGCCTAAAATTAAAATAAGCAAAGAACTTGCCAATCCTTAGCTCCCACCTAATAAATAAAAAGGTTCTGATTAAAGTAAACAAAGAGTAGACTACATAGTGTGGTATCCTTTCAGCAGGTAGGGAAGAAAAACCTGCATTCTAGACAGACCTCACCCATTCCTTTAGAGTCGTTGCTGATCTTAAGAATCAAATCTATTTAGATCCAAACTGAAAAATATTTGTTGAATTGAAAATTATTCCAAACTCGAGATCAGAGTACCAGAGTTGGCAAATGTGTTAGTTTATGTGACTGCTTTAGAAAAAAAATATTGAAATTATATTATATGCTGTTATAAATTTAATACGTATTGCCTTTACTGAAAATATTTCAGTTATATAAAATTAGCACTAAAAATTCTGAGCAAGATGGTTATCTTCTTCTAAACATATATCCTGTGTGTAGATAGATATATTAACAGTATATTTCTCCAGCTCAGTCCTAAGATCCTTCCTGGGACTGAGACTATAAATTTTATCGCCTTGCATTTTCTATGGGACAGTACAAGGAACAGGTCACCACTCAATAAGCAATAATTAACATCCTGATTAAATAGCCCTCAAATAGATATTCTTCTAGAAGACTTCTTTCAGCAATTCTTCAAGATATCCATGGCTCATCTGTTTTATTCCTGCTGTATTTCAAGATTTCAACCTCTTCTTCATGATTTCTCTACTCCAACTGCTACTCTGATCACCTGAATAAAGGAAGTACTTCTCAGGCTTTTTTCTGATGAGACAATACATATCCAGCAGCAAAACTTTCTCTCCTTTATCTCATGCTACTGATATCTGTCCTTTAATTTGTAGAGTCATGTAAAGTACACAAATTCCTAATGTTCAGCAGCTAGAAGAGAGTTGTGAATGCTCTAATCATATATTTATTTTTCCTAAATATGTCCTCATCTATAGCTTTGCCCATAACATTCTACAGGGTGTTGAGAGGAAAAGGAACCATAATAAGATTCAAAACACCTAAGTTTAATCCTAATTCCAATACTACTTTGGGCATGTCTTTGGGAAATTCTATAGTTTTCTCATTAGTAGCATAAAGGAACCAGTCTAGATAAACATAGACCCATTACATAATGTACAGTTCTACGTTTCTCCAGAAGGATCAACTTTTTGTCATAAGTATCCTATGTGATAGAATGGAGGAAAAAAATGGTTAGGAACCAACTTATATTAAAATCCAATCCCATTATTCACTACCTGTGTTTTTTTGGTACTTTATTGAATGTTTCTGAATCTTGGTACTCATTTGGAAAACTAAACTAGTAGTAGATACCTTTCATGCTTGTTATGTGATGGAGTAGAGCTAAGGGCTAAATTAACATTAACCTCCTTTACCCATTATTCAAGGCACAAGTCAAATTGCATGCCTTCTTGATGGTTTTAATAATTTATTTTATTGAAGGCAATACTATACTAGGTATTCAGTTTTTTAAACATATGAATCATTCTCTAGAAGTAATCTTTCCTTATTCTTTATTATTTCATTATTAATAATGATCACTATGTGATGAATTGCAGTACAGAGTTAAAGCTGATTTCATAATACAAGTGTTCTTATGTATGTTGTGTTTAAGACTAATAAAAAGGGTCCTGAGTTTGTCCTACATAATAAAGAGTAATGGAATATGTGAGTAGTGAATATAAATCCATTGCACTGAATCAGGGATGTTAATTTTAAAAGAGCCTAGGAGTTAGTAAGAATGTGTGAATGAGTGTCTGGGTTTTGATCTTGAGAAGCCGAGAGTTGTGAAGATGCAGAAACCCAACTCTGCACTTGGAAGAGACTAGGGTTTCAATAAAAATACAGGTCATTGTGTAGATTGGGCTGTCAGTTCATGAACTCTAAATAACAGAACTAAGCAAAAGGAAGATAGAAGATAATTATAATCAAAGCAATTCTAGAGAATGAGTAATTTAAAAAATGCCATTGAAATAAAACTGCAGTCATCCTGAAATTTTTTGTAGAATGTTTCATTTTGGCTTTTGATCGTGCCCACTTCATGCTTAAATGACCAGGGTAGGAGCAAACAATAAGATTTAGATTGATAGTCCAGAAATAAGTTTGTTTATAGTCAGTTTTGTGGTGTGCATTTAGCTAAGCATGGATATTTGGAGTTACAGAATCTTACACATCTCTGAAGATACATACTTTGTTCATGGTGTCATAAACCTTCTCTACTGAGGGTTCATTATTTAAAGAAACCTTTGCTTTATGCTTTTAACTGTGCCTGATCTTGACATTTAAGAGTAAAATAGTTTTGTTTTCAACTAAAGTTTTTTCTTTCATGCCAAGAGAGAAATTTTGAAGTCTAACTGCAGAAGTTACCATATTCATCAAATCAACTTTTTGGAAATCACTCATTCATTCCAATGGATCAACGAGTTTAAGTGCAGACAACCTGCAAAGTCGTGTTCACAAAATCAGAGTTCCAATTTTAATGTTTCACAGTTCAACAATTATAAGATAAAAAACATCATTGAGAGTCTACAGTTCAGTAGAACATGTCATTTGACTGTTTTTTGGGGTTGAAGAGGAATGGTGATTTTAACACCCTGGCTGTTAATCTGACCATATTATATACTGTTATACTTATTCATCAACTATTGCTCAATTTTTCAGGAATGTATACGTTTTTCATCAATAAAACACAGGAAGATAACCTGGATATAAATATAGGTTATTTGAACTTAATCCAAAAAGGAAATCCACAGCTCTTCTAAATGTTAACACTAGAGCGGTTCAAGAAGTCTTTAGAGGAGCCAGCCCAGAAGCCAATGGAGGACACAGATGCTGCCTCTGGAAACACATTGGAACAACCTCCATCTGGGGCCCTCAGTGTGCCAAGTTCTTCTCATAAGTGGTTACAGCAGTTAGGTTCTTTGCTCCAGATGAGAGACAAAGGCACCAAAGGGAACTATTCTCCACCCTACAATCAACAAGAAAATGCTGTGCTGAGTGAAATTACAATTATACAGTGACATGTTAATGAGCTTTGAAAATGTTTGGTTGGATAAGAGAAAAGTATCTGGATTGACTAAAACAACTAAGTATCTGAAAATACAATACACATTATTAGCTACAAGTCGGTGTGCCAGAGTGTATTTGCCTACATGGGTGCATTTGTGGAGAAGTTGTGTGAATACCACCAAGATGTTCTTGTGCATGCTCATACACTCAGTTTAATAAAATGTCTCCATCTGAATTAAGAAATAACTTCAGAATATTACCTTGTTATTGAAATGATCTGAGGAAAGCGGTATAACTTTCAGGAAATTTTAGATAGGACTATCAAGTCCGGGAACAACTTGATAAGTAAATTTTGAAAAGTAAATTTTCAAATTTTGAAAAGTAAATTTTCTTGGAAAAGTTTTACTTTTTATATAGATCTAGTTACAAACCCTGGTGGTTATGGCCTGCTAGGATCCGTGCCCACAAACTATTCAGTTCTCATAACTGTAAATTAACTTGGTCAAGGTACTTGAATTTAAAAAAAAAAAAGAAAAAATCCCTGGTAAGTAGCTAAAAGGAACCCTGAATACATGACAACATAATTTACATCAGTTCAAATTCTCTGCTGACTCTTATATTTACCTGTATATTAATTGAAAAACTAGATTAATTGTTTCTATGTAGTCACCTAGTTTTTCCCTCATCCTCATGTCTCACCCAATTATAACACTTACTCCATCACCATGTTTCCTGGTCTACTGTTCCAGTTCTTCCAAAATTAGGTTACTGCCAAGATTGTAGGATGAAAGTTACCAATTGCAAAGTTTAAGCACAAGGTGACTGTTTCTCAATGGGTGACCCCAAACTTAAGCTCCAAATGCATCCGCATGATGTTAAGGTGTTTGTTTACAATGAAGATACTGCATCAGCTTTGTTTTGAATAGCCTATAATTAATGATCCATTAAGTGGCTAAATATGCAAGTGGTTTGACTTATAATGGTTAAGAAAAAAATAAATTTACCACAATATAGCCTCTCATGTATATACCAATATTCTTTCTTAAGTATGAAAAACATATAAAGCTAGTATATGCCATGGTCTTTAATTATAGAATGCTTAGAGAATGTGTACAATTCCTGTTTCATGTTGAGGAGAGAAAAGAGTGATTGCAGAGCTAGAATTCTGACACCTTGCACTTAAGGCTAGGATTCCCCAACTGTAGCCCCTGTAGCTGCAAGCACAGTCTTCTGTCTTCTTACTTAAAGTACGGTTCATGGACTGGTAGGGTCATAATTAGCATTATACAGAAGCTTGTTAAAAATTTAGAAACTCATTCCCTTCCTCAAGACCATATAAATCAGAATCTGTTTTGCAATTTAACAAGATCCCCAGATGATTGATTATACATTAAATTTCAAGAAATACTACTCTAATATGCAGGTTCATCCAGTCACTTGGGCTTCCTTACCATTCTAGAATGTTTCTGTATATGTTGTTAGATACTTCGTCTTGACATTCCTGGTATATCCTAACCCAGGGGGGTGAAGGAAATTGCCATGAAACAGGCCTATGGCTAATTTTATAGGTAGAGATGCCAGGAAACTTTTGGCAGTACGAATACAAACTGTTCCTAAACTAGTAGTTCTCAAAACTGGCTTTGCATTAAAGTCACCTGGAGAATTTTTAAAAATTACCCTTGCAGGAGCCTACCCTAAAACAATTAAATCAGGATTACTAGAGGTGAGACAAGGTTATTGGGAATTTTGAAAAGCTTCCAAGGAGATTCTAATTTTCACCCAAGGTAAATCCACCACACTACAGAAAATTTAGCAGGGATTTTTAACGGAATTAAATTGAAATCTACCACATTATGGAAAATTTAACAGGGACTTTAATTGAATTAAAGTGGTCTGGGCCACTTCAATTAAAATCTTACAATCTTTTATGTAAGACGGTTAAATATATAAAGATCCAGGACCCAAACAAATCCAAACTGAAAGTGCTACTCATATTTTTAATAAGCACAAACACATTGCACACCTATAATTATGACTAAACTTTGTTCTAAATTAAACCACAGTAAATTTTTCTGGATAGAACAAAACTTCTCTACTACTTGTAAATAACCAGAATCGGAATTTAATTGCAAGTAGGTGGAGTGATCTGGAGAGGGTTTAATTAAATTATACCAGCCAATGATGAATAATTTTAAAAGGATTTTCTTTCTTTCTAATCTATATACTTTTTCTTATTCTTGCCTCATTGCACTATCAAGGACTTCCTTACAATGTTGAAAAGGAATGATGAGTGAGGACATCCTTGCCTTGTTCCCAATTTCAGGGGGAAGCATACAGTCTCTTGTAATTAAGTATGATGTTAGCTATAACTTTCTAAAAATGCTCTTTATCAATTTGAAGAAGTTCCTCTCTGTTAAGGTTTGCTGAGGGTTTTTAACTATGAATGGGTGTTGGATTTTGTTAAATACTTTTTCAACATTAATTATATTATCATATGATTTTTTTTTTTTTAGCCTGCTGATGTGGAAAATTTCATCATTTTAATTTTGATGGATGAACCAACCTTGGATACCTGGAAGAGGAGGTCATCAAGAAAAGGTGACCAGCAGTTGACACTAGAGCTGTACCTGAGCAATCAGAGGCTCCTTGCCCTCTTCCCTGTTCTTGGAATTTACGTTCCACTCACCGTTCCTACAGCCAGAGCTGTTTTCAAGGACAGTCTTGAAAAAGCAACATGTTGTTGAGACAATCTAGATGGTATACGTGACTGAACCCAGTTTAAAGCCTCTATTAAAACCTTTAAGATTCTGGCAGGCAGTTATAGAGATCTACTCCTCTTGTGGCTGCCCAAGGCAAGCCTTATATGTAAGTTCCCTTGCTTGTTAAACCTGCCACCTACCACCCATCTGAACTGGTCTGCCTCTTTCTTCAGTCCCTCCTTGCCCTTCAGTTATGGGATCCAGTTTATGAACCAACACCACTTGGATGTGGTGTATAATTCGTTTCATTTTATTGTGGAATTTTGCATTTATATTCACAAGAGACATTGGTCTATAGTTTTCCTTCCTTGTAATACCTTTATCTGGTTTTGGTGTTAGGGTAATACTGGCCTCAGAGAATGAGTTAAAGAGTGTTCTCTCTGAGTCTAGTTTCTGGGGAGATTATGGAGAATTGGTATCATTCTTCCTTAAATGTTTCATAGAGTTCACAAGTGAAACTATCTGAACCTGTTGCTTTTTCTTGGAAGATTATTAATCAGTGATTCAAGTTATTTAATAGATATAGAGCTATCCAAGTTATCTATTTCTCCTAGTGTGATTTTGATAGTTTGTGTCTTTCATGGAATTGGTCCATTTTATTTAAGTTATCAAATATGTGGACATAGAGTTGTTCTAAATATTCCTTGTATATTCTTTTAATATTCATGGGATCTGTAATGATGACCCCCTTCTTGGCAATTTGTGTCCCCTGTTTTTGTTGTTGTATTTTTTGTTTGTTTTGCTTAGCCAGGTTAAAAACATCAATTTTTTTCTGAGAACATTTCTTGCCGGGCAAGTCTGCTGGCAATGAATTTTATTAGTATTAGTTCTGGTTTATCTGAGAAAGTTTTTTTTTGTTGCGGTACGTGGGCCTCTTACTGTTGTGGCCTCTCCTGTTGCGGAGCACAGGCTCCAGACGCGCAGGCTCAGCGGCCATGGCTCACGGGCCCAGCCGCTCCGCGGCATGCGGTATCCTCCTGGACCGGGCCACGAACCCGTGCCCCCTGCATCGGCAGGCGGACTCTCAACCACTGCGCCACCAGGGAAGCCCCTGAGAAAGTTTTTATTTCTGCTCACTTTTGAGGGATAATTTTGCTAGCTACAGTATTATTGTTTAAATTAAATTTAACGTATGTGAATAGAATGAATCTGAGCTAAGCTTAATCTTTTGTGGAGGATCAAACTGAATTGATTTTAGCTTACTTGAATAAACAAAAATGTTTCTGGACTAGGGTTATTTGTATAAAATTTTATTTAATTGAATTAGAAAAATCAAGTATCTAATATGGTTTAAACATACTGACTCTTTTGACACTTTGCTTTTCATATATTAAAGTGTTTTGAATTAATTTGGATTACATTGACACATTCTATCTCATTATAAAATGATTTTATAAGGATTATATATAATATTTTGCCTATTTTGAAATTATATTCTATAGAATTATTCTGCTTTAAATGGCTTGAATTAATTCATTTAGTCTGTTCTAAATGTATTTTATTTAAATATTTTAATATTAAGAAAATGTTATTCTCTGGGTTAAATTTTATTTCTTTAAATGGCTCTTTTTTCATTTTGTTCAGATTAAATTGATTGAATCTACTTGATTTAGACTTATCCAGAGAGAGATATAAGATGTGCTTTTATAAGATGTGCTTCTTATTAATGGTGTTTTGCTGGTTAATGCAATTAGGCATGTGTAAAATTTTCAAAAAAGTGACTTATAAAGATTAATTTCTCAGATAGCAAATGCTTTCTGGCTTATTTTACTTATTATAATTACACAACGTTCATCCATGTTGTTACAAATGGCAGGATTTCCTTTTTATGGTTGAATAATATTCCATTGTATACATATGCCACATCTTCTTTATCCATTTATGCCTCAGTGGACAGTAGGTTGTTTCTATGTCTCAACTATCGTAAATAATGCTGGAATAGTACAGATATCTCTTCCAGATAGTGATTTCATTTCCTTTGGAGATACACCCAGAAGCTGAATTGCTATATCACAAGGTAGTTCAATATTTATTTTTTTGAGGAACCTTCATAATGTTTTCCATAGTGGCTGTACCGATTTACATTCCTACCAACAGTGTACAAGTGCTCCCTTTTTTCCACATTCTCACCAGCACTTGTTTTCTCTTGTCTTTTTTATAATAGCCATTCTAACAGGTATGAGGTTCTCATTGTGGATTTTGTTTACATTTCCCTGATGATTAGTGATGTTGAGTACCTTCTCATGTACCTGTTAGTTATTTGAATATCTTCTTTTGAAAACTGTCTATTCAGATTGATTGGCCATTTTTAAATTGGATTATTTGGTTTTTTGCTATTGAGTTGTATGGACTTCTTATCAAATACGTGATTTGCAAATATTTTCTTCTAATCCATAAGTTGTCTTTTCATTTTGTTAATAGTTTTCTTTGTTGTACAGGAGTTTTTTAGTTTGATATAGTCCCACTTGTTTATTTTTGCTTTTGTTGCTTGTGCTTTCAGTGTCATATCCAAAAATATTACTGACAAGATCAATGTCGAAAAGCTTTGACATTTTTCCTATGCTTTTTTCTAGGCATTTTTATGTTTTTCAGGTTCTACATTTAAGTCTAAATATCTGGCTAGACAGGGCTTTTACAGGCCTATATAATATATATAGTAATTAACTTATGCTATTTCTATTCTCACTAGAATGTAAACACTATGAGAGCAGAAATGTTTGACACACCACTGTATCCTTAGCACCTAAACCCAAAGCCTAACAAATATATAAATACAATGACTGAATCTTATATGTACATAAGGGCTTCACGGTTTCTAGAAACACTTCTATGAACATGCATTTTGTTACCTGCGATCCTTATGAAATCTAACTTTGTCATTCTTATTTTATATATGAAGAAACTGAGGCTCAGACAGGTGAAGAGAGCTGCTCAAGATTCCCCCAAATTTATGCATTCTGACTTTTCCTATTATCATAGGTTTGTAGCCTGAAATAAATGCTGACACATAATAGATACTCATAATTTTCTGGCCCTAAGGAAGAGAAAATAAGGCACATTATTAATTGTTAACTCTTTGTTTTACAGGGCCTGTTTTTCACTCTCCGATAACTGCAGTTTTTCGGCGGGTATGTGGCTATTGGATAATCGAGGTAAATTTCCTAGTGAGTAATTTTATACAGTATGCTTCTATTAAAAGCAAACATAGGCAGCTGTATATCACAAGGAAAAATTTGCATTAACTTGAAAGATAAAGCATGAGTCTTTGAAGGATATTTGTGCAATGCTTGCTTCAGACCATAGTTCCTGGGGGCTCCGGTGACACAAGTTCATTCTCCTCTGCTGTTAGGGTTACCTTAATAGAAATTTTAAGAATCATTGACTGATAAATGCTAGATAGGTTGATGTGCTGGGCAGGATTTTGATGAAGTTTCTTTTTTGATTTCTGTTTTGTTTGGTGCAGCAAGTCCTGCTCTTGCAGAAAATCTGAGAGCAAGGACACTGTCAGTGATGGTTGTTCCTTTTGTTGCCATCTTTTGTTTGTGAAATTGGAGAAGTTACCCAACATCTATAAATCTTAGACTCTCCTCATTTATAAAAAAAGACAGGAGCATTTGCTATCTGAGAAATTAATCTTTATAAGTCACTTTTTTTGAAAATTTTACACATGCCTAATTGCATTAACCAGCAAAACACCATTAATAAGAAGCACATCTTATAAAATCACAAACAGTTTCTCATTGCCAGTGGGTATCGTCCGTGTTCACTGATTAATGTATTGGATAAACCTTTTTTATTAATGAGAACAAGAGAGGACAAACATCACATTAGGGAAGATGTTTCACACAATGTGGCAATATAAAAACATGGGTCAAATGGGCCACATTGGAAAGGAGCTGTAGACCAAATGTCAGCCTGGTTTTCTTAAACATTCACTTAATCCATGCCTCTGTTTACCATTGAAGGGCTCATCAAGAAATTAAACATGAAACTGACATACTATAATAATAAGCTGGCCTTTATTAATTTTTGTTTCTCAAGTAGCCTAATATGAAAGTGTAAAATGGTTTTATAAGCGTTTATGCAGTTCTGTGTTGCTTTGTAAAATAACTAAATCCTGAACAATTTGTGCAAGTATTCCTGCTATTTAAAGGAACCCTGTGGAAACATCCCTGTTCATAATATATGTTTTTCACAACCAAAGTTATGTAGGGTCAACATAGAAATTATGAGAAAAAGACAGTTCTAATACCAAAACATAACCATATCTATTATTTTGCTTTGAAACAGGAAGAACCTCCTTTGTGAATGATGAATAGTCATATACTGGTTAATTTAACCCTTTCCTATGAGTTTTGTGTATTCTCAGTTTAACTTACATTGAAAACTATATAAATGGATTCATGTCATCTTGACCCACTTGAGTCTGTCTTCCTTTCGTTAACATGTTCTTGAGGTTCGTTCATGCTGTTGTGTGTAGAATACATTATTTAGGTGCACTGCTGTATACGTCTGCCTTAATGTATATGTCACGTCTTATTTATATATTCCATACTCATGGACAACTTGTTTCCTACTGGGAATCATTCAACATAATACTGTCATAAAGATTCTTGTATATGTCTTTTGATGAATATATACTTGCATATTTAAGGAGTGGTTTTTAAGGTCATGTGTTATGGTTATGCCCAAATGAAGCATTGTTATGTACTTCAGAACAAGTTTCCAGGCTGATTATACCAATATAAAACCTTAGGAGTTCCAGATGTTCCAGATCCCACGGTACTTGGAGTGTCAGTCAGTGTACTGTAGTGATTCTAGTGAGTGAGAATTATATTCATTGTGGTGTTAGTTTGTATTTTATTCATGACAAATGAGATTGAGTACATTTTCATATGCTTGTCATTTAGATATTCTCTTTGTAAATGACTGTCTAAGACTGTTGCCCATTATTGTCTTTTTTTTTTTCTGATGTGTGCGTGTGTGTGTGTGTGTGTGTGTGTGTGTGTGTGTGTGTGTGTTTAGGATGGCAGGATAGTGTCAAATATATCCATTGTAAGTTTCTTCACCAGGATACAGTTTTCCTTTTAACTTTAAAAATAATGCATTTTAATGAAAAAAAAAAGTTCTCAGTTTTAATCTTATTTAAATTATTGAGAAATCATTATACCAGGTTTTGTCATGAGTCCTCACAAACCAGCTGTGTAAAATTGGTCAAGTCATGCAATGATATGAAGGAGAAATTATAAAGCCTCTTATAGTCAGTGAGTAAATTTAATATAGTCCATTTTTTATACATTTTGGCTTTCTCACAGCATCCAATATTGAGTCACTCTTAGGGTAACTGGGCAGAGCACATTTTACACAATAGGAGTGAATGTCTGCAAAGGAAAATAATTATTTTTTAAAGTTTTTATGAAATATTATATGAGTCTTAGGGGTTCTTTAGAGATAATAAAAAGTAGTTTAAAAATATTGTTGACTTTTATAGATTTATTCTTGCATTCCAAATCATTGATCTCATGTTATTTTGGAAATGGTCAAATCTGTACCTAATAAAGTATGAATCTCTAACTACACAAGGAGGATTTTTTAAAAATAATACAAATTAACAAAATAATATGTACTAAGGAATATAAGAAATTTTGAAGTAAAACGTTCCATGTCCCATCTTTTATTTTTAGCTTCTGATTCTGAATTAAGGAAGATAAATTGTTCATGACTCCAAAGGAGATCTATCTATCCATCTATCTATCTACCATCTTTTTATAATTAATAGGGCCTTATCTCAGTTCTTAGGATATTTAAGTGCTCAAAAATATTTGTTGAAACTAAGAAAGTTACCTAGACACATCACCACCCCTTATTTCCCCAGAATATTCCATAAAAAATCAATATAATTAAAGGACTAATCTTTTGCAAAAATGCTGCAGTTTAAGTGATGATGAAAAAAGTAATTTACTAACTTAGAAGAAACTTGAAATAATATTAATTCCATTTGCTGTAAGTTTTAAAATTAAAAGAGTTTTCTATTAGATTGTGTGTGATTATGTTTCTGTGTATGTTTGGTATTGTGTGTCTTTGTGCATATGTGTGTGTTCATTCCTGATCTGGGAATTTTAAAAATAAATCATATGTATTAATGTTTCAAAGCCATTTAAAAATCAGCATAAAACACGATATTTTTGGATCGATGAACAATTCTTTTAAAAATAAACAGCTTTCAAAAAGTACTTAATATCAATTAATATTATTATTAATATCAAAATTCACCTCAATGAAATGTATTATTGATCTCAAACTGTAGAATTTTGAAAAAGCACGAAAACTGGCAGGCATCAGAAATTTTGCAGAAAGATAAATGTTTCTCTTAATATTCAATGCTTACTTTATATAGTGATGAAAAGTATTTTTTCAAATTCAACTTCATTTTCTTTAATGCTTTCCTGACTTCATTATTGAACCAATCCTTAGAAGTCAAGTAAACAATTGTGAAGATATAATTTTGTCAAACTGTTAAATTGATCAATTCAATAAAATAACTATTTACATATAAAATAGAATCTATGTATTAATTAAATCTAGGTTGATATCTTTATAGTATAATAAAATAATATTTTATTAACAATTAGGGAAAAATTTTGCAAATAAAACACAGTGCTAGGACACCACTGATTTAAAAATGCATCCTGGTTCCAAACATACTAAAATAAGTAAAAAAGAAAAGTAACTGCCATTTAAACAACGACAAACAGCATGTGATGATATATACTTATACACATATATGTGAATGTATGAAGATAGGAATTTGTAAATATAGGTATTGATATATTAACATACTAATCAATAAAAGTATATAAACATAATAGAAGCCATAAATTAAACCAAAGAAAACAATTGAAGCCTGCATGGGCCAGAATTACAGTGATAGTGTAGTTAAAGAACAAAAAACTTTCTAAATTCAAGTTTCACTTTTCAAGGATGTGAAAAAGATATATGGTCCATACATGACCCTTTTTTAAGTTATCTTTTTTCTTCTGTTTTTTTTTTGTTTTTGCCAATTAAGCTTCTCTTATATGCTATCTCTAATTTTTTTGTCTCTCTTTACAACACTCCTTATAAAACGGATTTCACATCACCTAAAACATCCTTTGTCCACTGCAGCTGACTCCATAGAGCAAAATGTAAAGACTAATTTAGCAGAAGCTGAATCAACTCTGTTATTAGATAGATAAAGAAACACAGTGGAACAAAGGTGGTTCCAACCTAGAAGACAAATGGCAGAAAAGTCTGAGAACACAGATATGCTAATGTTGCCCAATGTGTATACATTGGTTGGACTTGTGTAGGTACATGCTTCTCTGTGTATGTGTGTGTCTGTGCGTGTGTAGCACACATACATGGATAGTCCTTTATTTCTGTGTGTGTTTTTATATTGTTCTCAGTTCACTGGGCAATGTTTTTCTTTCTGACTGAAAGTTAAATCATCACATGTATTGTCAAAATGGTTTTGATATTGTTACCCTAGATACAATACTTAAGGGAACTAAACAATTAAGTATGTACAATCAATTTGCTTAAAGTTACAACTTAATGATACCCTCTAAGGAATATTTCTTTTAAAGACTTTTTAATAAGTGAAACCAATCAGGAGGAAGTAACATTTTGACTTAATCAGAAATTCTGTCTAACCATTAAATCATTTTGAAAGACTCTCATAACACTCATAACACTCCATATTAGCTATTGCAATAAAGATTTTTACAAGTACTAGGGGATTACAAAGAAGGGATTGTTTAACTACCTGGGAGACAGCAGAAGTCTTCCTAGAAAAGATTATATTCCAACTGGGTACAGATAAAGAGCAAATATTGATACTTTGCCTTATCAGACAACTATCCCTTCCATCAAAATTATGTTTGGGTTCTACTGGGGAAATATATAGCACCTTTAAATAGGGTGGATTTTTTTTGTTTTGTTTTTCTTTTCACTCTTTCTCACTTTAAAATAAATCTCACAGGCCTTTAAATAGTTACAAAATCAATGGAAATTGTATTCCCCTTCTGAGACACACAATAAAGGCTTATTTATAAAAACCAAGAGCGAATTATGCATTTGTTTAAAAAAATCTATCCTACATTGTAGGTAACTGTTTTGTCAAAAGATTTATGTTCTGCTGGAAGACTTACTTTCAGTTTCAGGTTCAGAGGATTCACTGGCAAAATAACCACTCCACACTTCAATAAGCAAGAAAAAAGGTAATTTATTATATTAGTAGTAGGTTACAGTATAAGGACAAGCAATATATACATATATATATATATATATATATGTACATACATCTTCAATTTGGAAGAACTTACATCGCCACACGTGTTACTACTTTGAGAGAACATTCATCAGCAAATTGAGAGAACAAGCAACACCATCAAGCTGGGAAAATTTGCATAACCAGTTTGGGAGAGCAAATGATACATAAAGAGATAGAAGCGCATACATCACCAATTTAAGAGAACTTCACCCAGATCCAAAAAATGCTGGGAAGTCTCTAGAACAGCAATCTGGAGTCCCATTTGGGAAGGTCCCGGGTCATGCGTCCACTCCATGGGTGAGACTTCAGAGTGTCCTCCAAAGGAATCCTGCTTTTATCACCAAGCCGCAAGCTAATAATCATCAGTTTATGTGCAAATGTGCAGCTCTGGCTATTATGTTAAATGCTTGAAATTCTAATCGCAGAATGTTCGCTGATCTCCGGGAAGTGGCCAGATTCCCAGGGCCCAGGAAGTTTCGCGACTTACTCCCATTGCTGGTTCTCAAGACCTGCCAGACTTACTTGCTCCCTTCCTTACCTGTTGGTTCTCAAGACCCACTTTCGTGGCTTCTGCTAGTCAGCAGTTTGGCATGTAACCCTTTTCAGGGTCTCCGTTCAAAGGCCTATTATTTATTGCCTCTGAAGCCTGAACAAGACTACTTTTATTAACTTCCCTAACAGTAATTTTTTACATTTCTAAATTTCTGAGGTGAAAGTAGGGTCCAGAATGGACCATTAAATTAAACAGACCAGATAACTCAGTGGCTCTGTGCAAATTCTAATCTAGTTTCCACCCATCTGGATTATAACATTTAGTTGAAATCATGAAACCTCGTATTGGAGTACTTAAAATATGGAAATTTAGTCTTTTCTATCTTCCAGTGACCATCTTTACCAGATACACAGAATAGTCCAGTAATCTCTTCTGAGCCACATTTATAAGGATACTTTTGCTCCACATCATATTATCAAGTGGTGTGTCATCACCGTTGTGGGATGTAACCAAGCATTTAGCTTGTAATAATTATTCTATATCATGGTTTAATAAAATTTCCCTGGAAAGCTTACTGCTTCCTTTCTTCTACTGCTTCTGGACTCCTGCCTCATTTTTCCTTCCATTTTCCTTTCTTTCTCCTTTTTATCCTTACTCTTTCACTCTTTTCCCCACACACTTTCCATTTGTAGGAGTCAAAGAACCCAGGTTAGGCAGAAGGAACATTCTCACTTTTGGAGAATGAATCCAGTGGCACAGTGGTGTCAATACGAAAACGTGTTTTTTAAAAGTAGAAATAAAGAGATATGAAAATAGATAAGCATGCATGTATACTTATGTACATATACTCATGTACAATAACACTCCAATATCAATGAATATATCCAGCCCCAAGATTTTGGTTTGTAAATACCATTATTCAATAAAAATGTCTAGAGCTCTTTAAATGTCTGCCTCCCAAGCTGGGATGGGGAAGGTACAAGATGGGTATGGGACACTGTGTTCCAGAGAGTAAGAAAGTCCTCTAAAGAAGATTGGAACTTGTCTAGAGGAAAAAGGAAGAAATTCCATTTTCATCATGAACAAGTAAGTTCTCCGTCAATAACAATTACAAACACTGCACAAAATACAAAAACTTAACACATAAAGACAGATTCTCAAACCAATTTGATATTGAAAAAGGGCCGTGGCACAGAGTAAGGTGTTGTGTTTGTTTGTTTTGTTTTTTTGTTTTTCCTTTTCAGCTTCTAACTTGAGGAATGACCATGTTATCTCTGTGTGGGGAAGCTAAAACTCCAATAAACAAAAAACTAAAATAAAATTCCAATTTTAAAAAGATTTAGAGGCTAGAACTTGGGACAACTACAGCTTCTGAAAAGTGATGGGAGAATCTCTAAAAGAACACAATGAGGGAGAGGGTGCTATATTTCTGTCTTTAGATTCTGACTGCAGAAATATGCATGCATGGGGTAGGCTCAAAATAGCTGAGCTAAAGATACATAAACTATATAGAGATTTCAGTTTTTACCCAAGAGACAGATTTTGTAGTTTGAGTCTAACCAAGTTATTTCTTGGTAAATGAAACAAAACAAAATAAAATTTCTTTGGAGTAATGTAACAAAATCCAGAAACTCTACACATCAACAACATTAAAAAAATAGAGAAAAATGAAAAAAGACAAAAGTTAGTTCTTTGAAAATAGAAAAAGAAAGTGATACCCCTAGCTAGAATGTAAAAAAGAGAGAGAAAAAAGAAACCATATCACCAAATGGCAGACACTACAGATCCTACAGACATAGTGAGAGAGTATTTTGAACATATCTCTCTATTCCAACAAATTTGTAACTGAAGTGGATAAATTTCTTGAAAAATACAACTTGATAAAACTGACACAAAATCGAACAAAAACTAAAAATACTCCTATATCTATTAAAGAAACATAATTTTTTTGTAGGAAACATATCCACAAAGAAGAAAACACAAAGCTCAAAAGATTTCACAGGTGAATTCTATGAAATGCTTAAGAAAAATAACAATCATCTTACACAGCTACATCTCGTACAATACTTTGGAGAAAAGGGAATTAAACAGGATTTTAATAGTAGCAAAGTTCAGTAGAGGCATCTCAAGACCACAGCCTAAAGTTGATCGTTATCATTCTAGTTCCATTGTCCCTATACTAAACCCTGTAAGTGCTGTCTTTCTTTTTTATTTTCAAAACAGAAAATTCAAAAAGATAAATGTTCATGGTAATACAGTGCTGGAAATATAATAGATAATTAATATCTGATGCATAGATGGATTATCATTAGCATTTTGATATTCTATTTATAGATTAAAAATAATTCTACTCATATTGTCTATGCTACTTTGTATTTTCACTTATCAACATTTACTATGCAATGGCCAACATCGAAAAGTCTACAAACAAATGCTGGAGAGGGTGTAGAGAAAAGGGAATGCTCCTACACTGTTGGTGGGAATGCAAACTGGTACAGCCACTATGGAGAACAACATGGAAGTTCCTTAAAAAATAAATTAGAGGTACCATATGATCCAGCAATCCCACTCCTGGGCATATATCCAGAGAAAACCATAATTTGAAAAGATACATGTACCTCAATGTTCATTGCAGCACTATTCACAATAGCCAGGACATGGAAGCAACCTAAATGTCCATCAACAGAGGAATAGATAAAGAAGATGTGGTACATACATACAATGGAATATTACTCAGCCATAAAAAAAGAACAAAATAATGCCATTTGTAGCAGCTTGGATGGAACTAGAGATTGTCATACTGAGTGAAGTAAGTCAGACAGAGAAAGACAAATATATGATATCACTTATATGTGGAATCTAAAAAAAGGCTACAAATGAACTTATCTACAAAACTGAAATAGTTACATACGTAGAAGATAAACTTAAGGTTACGGGGTGGGTGGTAAGGAGGGAGGGATAAATTAGAAGGTTGAGATAGTCACATACACACTGCTATGTATAAAATAGATAACTAATAAGGACCTACTCTATAGCACAGGGAACTCTACTCAATACTCTGTAATGGCCTATATGGGAAAAGAATCTTAAAAAGAGTGGATATATGTATTTGTATAACAGATTCACTTTGCTGTACACCTGAATCTAATGCAACATTGTAAATCAATTATACACCAATAAAAAAAATTCACTATACTTTTCATGGCTGTTGTAGTGTAAAAGAAGTTGAACAATGATTAATATTCCATCCTATGGCTAGACAATAGATTGCTTTAAGTTATCAAATATTATTGAACTCTTAGGTTGTTTTATTTTTCAATAATAGTAGTGATGTATCTGTGATATGTATTTTTTTCATACTCTGATCATTTGATTTCTTTAGATTTCAAAAATAGGAAATACATGAGCAGAACATATGAAGAACCTTATGAATCTCTATCACTACATGGCTTTCTAAAAACAATGTGTAAGTATCCTTTCTATAAAAATATTTACTTTTTTTCTTCCAGTTTTATTGAGATATAGTTGACTTACAGCACTATATAAGTTTAAGGTGTACAGTAGAATGATTTGACTTGTATACATCACAAAATTTTAGTGAATATCCATCATCTTGTATAGATATAAAACTAAAGAAATAGAAAAATAATAGTTAAAAATTTAAAAAACATTTTTGCTTGTGCTGAGAACTTAAGATTTACTTTTAACAGCTTTCATAGATAACACAGAACAGAGTTAATTATTAATTATATTTATCCTGTTGTACATTACATTCCAAGTACTTATTTATCTTATAACTGGAAGTTTGTACCTTTTGACTATCTTCATCCAATTCCCCCTCCCGCCAAGCCCCTACGTCTGGTAACCACAAATCTGATCTTCTTCTATGAGTTTATTTAGTTGTGAAAACATTTACTTTTTTTTTTGCAGTACTTGGGCCTCTCACTGCTGTGGCCTCTCCTGCTGCGGAGCACAGGCTCCGGATGCTCAGGCTCAGCGGCCATGGCTCACGGGCCCAGCCACTCCGTGTCATGTGGGATCTTCCCGGACTGGGGCGCGAGTCCGTGTCCCCTGCATCGGCAGGTGGACTCTCAACCACTGCGCCACCAGGGAAGCCCAAAACATTTACTTTTTAATGATATCTTTTTCTGAATATTATTTTCTATTATTCTTTATATTTTATTCCTTTCAGTTTATATTATGGAGGTTATTCCTTAAATTATTATCTTCTTTAGATTTTAAGACACTTTCTAAGAGCAGTTTTTGTCATAAAAAATTGAGGGGAAGGTGTAGATTTCCCATATATACCCTGTTTCTACAATGCATACCCTCCCCCAATATCAGCATCCACCACCAGAGTTGTAAATTTGTTGCAGTTGATGAACCTACATTGACACAGCACCTCAAATCCACAGTTTATATTATGGTTCAGTCTTGGTGTACATTCTATGGGTTTGGACATATACCATGACATGTATTCACCATTACAGTATCATACAGAGTTTTTCACTGCCCTAAAAATCCTGTCTTTGTCTGTTCATCTCTTCTCTGCCTCAGCCCTTAGCAGCCACTAATCTTTTTACTATCTCCATCGTTTTGCCTTTTCAGTAGGTCATATATGTAGCTGGAATCATACCTTAGGTAGCCTTTTCAGATTGGCTTCTTTCATTTAGAAATATGCATTTCCTCCAAGTCTTTCCATGGCTTGATGGCTCATTTCTTTTTCATGCTAAAGAATATAACATTATCTGCATATACCACAGTTTATTTAAGCATTCACCTACTAAATGTCCTGTCTTTTAAAATGACTGTACCATTTTGTATTCCCACTGGCTGTGAATAAGAGTTATTTTTGCTCCACATCTTTGTCAGCATTTGGCACTGTCACTTTTGGATCTGGGTCATTCGAATAGGTGTGTAGCAGTATCGCATTATTGTTTTAAATTGTATTTCCCTGATGACATATTATGTAAAGCATTTTTTATGCTTATTTGCCATCTGTATATCTTCATTGGTGTGTTAAGGTCCTTAATAGGGTTGTTTGTTTTCTTATTTTTGAGTTTGAGTTCTTTGAATATTTTAGATGACAGTCATTTATCAGATGTATCTTTTTCAAACATTATTCCCGATCTGTGACTTGTTTCCTCATTCTCTAAACATTGCCTTTCCAGAAGCTTTTAATTTTAATAAAGTTCAGCTTATGAATTATTTATTTCATGGATCATGACTTTGGTGTTGTATTTTAAAAAGACATCACAATAACTAAGATCATGTAGGTTTTCTCCTATGTTATCTTTTAGGTCATAGTTTGTATTTTACATTTAGATCCATTATCCATCTTGAGCTAATTTTAGTGAAGGGTATAAAATCTGTCTAGTTTTTTTTTTTTGCCTGTGGATGTCTAGTTTCAGCACCACTTGTTGAAAAGACTACCTTTGATACAGTATATTGCCTTTGTTCAAAGACCAGTTGACTTTATTTATAGGGGTCTATTTTTGGGCTCTCTGTTCCATAGATTATTTGTCTATTCTTTCACCAACACCACGTGGTCTTCATTACTGTAGCTTTACAGTAAGTCTTAAAGTTGGGTAATGTAAGTCCTTTAACTTTCTTCTTCGCCTTCAATATTGTATTGGCTGTTCTAGGTCTCTTGACTCTCCACATAAACTCTAGAATCAGTTTGTTGATATCCACAAATAACTTGTTGGGATTTTGATTAGAAGTGTATTGAATCCACAGATCAAGTTGCACAGAACTGACATCTTGACGATATTGAATCTATCCATGAACATCTAATATCTCTTTATTTATTTAGTTCTACTTTAATTTCATTTGTCAGAGTTTTATAGTTTTCCTTATATAGATCTTGCATATATTTTGTTATATTTATACTTTAGTTCAAGTTTTTGGGTACTAATGTAGATGATATTATGTTTTTGTTTTAAAATTCCATTTATTCATTGGAGGAGTTTTGTTGTTGTTGATGATTCTTTCAGATGTCTTTCTACACAGACAGTCATGTCATCTGTATAAAAAAGACAGTGTTATCATTTCCTTTTCAATCTTTATAGCTATTATTTCCTTTTTTTGTTTTATTCTGTTATCTAGTATTTCCAGCATAATATTGAAAAACGTTGGTGAGCAGGGATATCCTTGCCTTATACCAGATCTTAGCAAGAAAGTTTCATATTTCCAATTATTAATTATGATGTTAACTGTAAGTTTTTTGTATATATTTATTATCAGGTTGAGGTAGTTCCCCTCTACTTCTAATTAATTGAGAGTTTTTATCATGAATGAGCATTAGGTTTGGTCAGATACTTTTTCTGCATCTACTGATATGATCATGTAATTTTTCCTTTTTACCATGATAATGTGATAGATTACATTAAGTGATTTTAGAATGTTGAACTAGCCTTGCATACATACCCTTGTGGTCATGGTGTATAATTTTTTTTTTTTGCATCCATGTTCATGAGAGATATTGATCTATAGTTTTCCTGTAGTGTCTTTATCTTGTTTTAGGGGAATGTATTAGTATTAGGGAAATGGCCTCTTAGAATGAGTTAGGAAGTATTTCCTCTGTTCCTATCCTCTGAAAGAGATTGTGGACAATCAGTATACTTTCTTCATCAGATGTTTGTAGAATGCACCAGTAAACACATCTGGGTCTGGTTCTTTTTATTTTGTAAGGTTATTAATTATAGATTCAATTTCTTTAATAGATATAGGCCTCTTCAGATTGTTGATCTTTTTCTTGTGTGAGTTCTTTAAAGGAAATGGTCAATTTTATCTAGGTTATCAAATTTGTGGGCATAGAGTTGTTCATAGTATCCCTTTATTATCCTTTTAATGTCCATAGGATCTACAGTGATGTCCCCTCTTTCACATACGATACTAGAAATCTATGTCCTTCTTTTTTCCTTAGTTAGACAGGCAAGAAACTTATTCATTTTATTGATCTTTTCAATGACCCAGATACTGATTTCACTGATTTTCTCTGTTGATTTCTTGTTTTCAATTCTATTCATTTCTTCTTAAATTCTTATTATTTCTTTCCTTCTGCTTACTTTGGATTTATTTTGCTCTTTTTCTAGTTTCCTACAGTGAAAACTTGGATTTTATATATTTCTTCTTTTCATGTTTTTGAATCCTTTCTAATGCACACAGTGTACCTCTAAGCACTGCTTGCTGCATCCCACAAATTTCAATAGCTGTGTTTTCCTTTTCATTAAGTTCAAAATATTTCTAAACTTCTCTTCAGATTTCTTCTTTGGCCCATGTGTTATTTAGAAGTATGTTGTTTAATCTCCACATATTTTGGAATTTTCTAGTTATCTTTTTGCTCTTGATTTCTAGTTTAATTCCATTGTGGTCTGAGAGTAGACATTGTATGATTTCTATTCTTTAAAATCTGTTAAGATGTGCTTTTGGCCTAGAATATGGTTTATATTGGTCAGTGCCCCATGTGAGCTTGAGAAGAATGTATATTCTGCTATTGTTGGATGAAGAAGTTTATAGTTATTAATTATATCCAGTAGTTGAAGGTATTGTTTAATCGAGTTCTATCCTTACTAATTTTCTGCCTGCTATACCTGTTCCTTTCTGATAGAGTGTTGTTGAAGTCTCCAACTATGATACTCATCTATTTCTTTTTTCAATTCTATAAGCTTTTGTCTTACTTAGTTTGTAGTTCTGTTGTTAGGTGCCTACACATTAAGGATTGTTATGTGTTCCTGGATAACTGCTCACTTTATCATTATATAATGCTCTTCTCTATCTTCGATAACTTTCCTTACCTTGAAGCCTACTCTTTCTGAAAGTAAAATAGCTACTTTTGCTTTCTGTTGCTTAGTGTTAGCATGGTATATCTTTTTCCATCCATTTATTATTAATCTACATGTTTATTTATATGTAATGTGGGTTTCATGAAATCAGAATATAGTTGGGTCTTGTTTTTTTGATCCACTCTGACCATCTGTTTTTCACTTTTTGACATTCAAAGTGATTAGTGATATAGCTAGAATAATATTTACCATATTCACTACTGTTTTCTATTTGTTATCCTTGTTTTTTGTTCATATTTTTGTCCTCCACTCTCTTTCTGCCTTTTATAATTTTAATTGAGCATTTTATATGATTCCATTTTCTCTCCTTTCTTAGCATATTGGTTATACTTTTTTTTTTACTTCTTTTGATGGTTGCCCTAGAGTTTACAATGTACATTGACAGTTAATCCAAGTCTACTTTCAAATAACACTATACCATTTCATGGGTAGTGTAAATATCTTATAACAAAATAATTCCTCTTCCCTGTTCCTTGTATCACTGTGGTCATTCATTCACTTATATATAAGCATACATAATCAAATATACATATATATGTGACTATGTATGCATATGTATATAACTTCAGTATATATATATGTATATATATATATATATAAACTTACGTACAAAAATTTCTCTGAAATTTCAAGATAATGCTATGGGTTAACTTCTCTAGACTTACCTTATCATTCCCTGTTAGGAAATTAATTTTTTGAATTTGTTGAGGAAATACCCTATCATTAACAGAAATAAACCATTCAGATAAAAATCAGGACAGTGGTCATTGAAGTCAGAATCCACTAAGGACTGTGTAGCAACTCACCTGCTGAATCAACTAGCCCTGAAAATGGATGATGCTGGAGTGTAGGGCCCATACCTGGCCATTGCTGGCAGTCAGTGACATGCACAAGACCCTGGGGGAGCAGGTGGGACCCCCACGTCCCCCCAAACCCCACACCATGGACACTAAGCTGCAATGTAGGAGGGCTGTGGTGGTGAACCTTGAAGCCTAGGTTGCAGGCTTGGGTGGAGCTGCCACAGGTGCAAATACAGGCATACCTTGTTTTACTACACTTTGTGTTATTGCATTTTGCAATTTGTGCTTTTTACAAATTGAAGGTTTGTGGCAACCCTATGTCAAGCAAGTCTATTAGAACTGTTTTCCTGACAGCATTTGCTTATTTCATGTCTCTGTGTCACTTTTTAATTCTCACAATATTTCAAACTTTGTCACTGTTATCTTATTTATTATGATGATCTGTGATCAGCAATCTTTCTCTTTTTTTTTGGCTGTGCTGCAGGGCACATGGGATCTTATTTCCCCGACCAGGGATCAAACCTGTGTCCCCTACTGTGGAAGTGTGGAGCCCTAACCACTGGATCACCAGGGAATACCCTCAGTGATCTTTCATGTTACTACGAGGATTGGCTGAAGGTTCAGATGATGGTTGGCATTTTCAAACAATAAATTATTTTTTAATTAATGTATGTATATTGTTTTTAAGAGAAAATGTTATTGCACACTTAATATACTATAATATAGTATAACATAACTTTTATATGCACTGGGAAACCAAAAAATTGGTGTGACTTGATTTATTGCAATATTCACTGTATTGTGGTGGACTGGAAGCAAACTCTCAATATCTTCAAGGTATGCCTGTATTCAAATGAGAACTTTGAAGGCCAGAGTTGAGAAGGGTTTTATGTGAACAGCAGCTGAACATGGGTTAGCTGGTCCTGACAGAAGGGCAAGCATCATATATATATATATATGCATAAGACATATACATAAGTAATCAAATACATCATTGGTATTATTATATTTTGAACAAATTGTTATCTGTTAGACCAATTAAGAATAAAAGGTTTTATTTTACCTTCACTTGTTCTTTCTTTTATGCCCTTCCTTTCTTTATGTAGATCCAGGTTTCCCCCTATAATTTTCTCCCTGTCTCTTTTAAAGAATTTCATCTAACGTTCCTTGCAAGTCAAGTCTACTGGCAAGAAATTCTCTCAATTTTTGTCTGAGAAAATCTTTATTTCTCTTTCACTTTTGAAGGCTAATTTATCTGGGTACAGATTTCTAGGTTGGTAGGCTTTTTTCTCTCACTGCTTTAAATATTTCACTCCACTCTCTTCTTGCTTTCATGGTTTTTGAGGAAAAGTCAATTATAATTGTTATCTTTGTTCTTTTATTGGTAAGGTGTTTCTGTCCCTCCCTGCCCACAGCTTCTTTCAGAATTTTTTCTTTATCTTTACTTTTGTACAGTTTGAAAATTATATTCCTTTTTTTGTTTTGCATTTTTTCTGTTTGGTGTTCTCAACTTCCTGGATCTGAGGTGTAGTGTTTGACATTAATTTAGGGAAACTTTCTGTCAATATTGTTTCAAATATTAGTATTTCTTCTGAGTTTTTTTCTCTCCTTATTCTTCTTCTGATAGTCCCATTATGCATATGTTACAAAGTCTGTAGTTGTCTCACAGTCTACAGATATTTTGTTGTCTACCAAAAAGCCTTTCAAAGGCATGGCATTTTTCATTTCTGTTATAGTGTTTTTGATTTTTAGCATTTCTTTTTGGGTCTTTGTTAGGATTTCCATGTCTCTGTTTACACTGCCCATCTGTTCTCACTTACTGTCTACTTCATCCATTAGAGACTTTAGATATTAATCATAGCTGTTTTAAATTCCCAGTCTGATAATTCCAATATCCCTACCATGTCTGTTTCTGATCCTTCCTCTATCTCTTCCAATTTTTTTGCCTCTTGGCATACTTGCAACTTTTCTTTCCTTTTTTAAAAAATTATTTATTTATTTATTTGGCTGCTTCAGGTCTTAGTTGTGGCATATGGGATCTTCAATGCGGCATGTGGGATCTTTCACTGCAGTGTGCAAGCTCTTCGTTGTAGCTCTGGGGCTCAGTAGTTGTGGCACACAGGCTTGGTTGCCCCATGGCATGTGGGATCTTAGTCCCCCAAACAGGGATTGAACCCATGTCTCCTGTACTGGAAGCCAGATTCTTAATCACTGGACCATCAGGGAAGCCCCTACCTTGCAACTTTTTCTTGATGGCCAGACATGGTGTACTAGGTAAAAGGAACTGTTGTAAATAGGCCTTTAATAATGTGGTAAGTATGGGGGGGAGGGGAAGCATTCTATAGTCCTATGATTAGGTCTCAGTCTTTTAGTGAATCTATGCCTCTAGACTGTAAACTACATGAGAGTTTCTTTTGTTTTTTTCTCCATGGCTAGATGGACCAGGATGGCTGGCGTAGGCTGAAACCGAATATTTCCCTTCTCCCAAATAGAAGACTAGAGCCAGCTGGAGTTGGTAATTTCCCTGCTCCAGGTCAATTAAACTCTGATAATCCCCCAGAAGATTAGGTTTTGGTTAATTAATTTCCGCAAGGGCAGGATTTGTTGAGAACAGAGTGTTCTAGTATATTTCAAGATGGTTTCTTTACCTCTTCTCCCTGCTGGAAGCACAAGGGATTTTCCTTTAATATTTACTGTGGGAATCTGGTCCAGTTCCAGAAGATAAATCTCACAATATTGCAGGGGTCTCTCTATTACCAGGTCCCCATGGAATTTTTAACTCTCAAACTTTCCACACTGTGCATCTAGCAACTCATCAATTACAATTCAGGTTTTCTACCCCAGCTCTAATTCTTGAGGTGGTTTCTGCTGAGTCTCTGCTAAGCCATGACTCCCTGTATTTTCCTGTCTGTTTCTTCCATCTTGGGGGCAATGGTTTACCCCCTGTTCTCCCCTCTCTTATGAATCCAAGAACAGTTGCTGATTTTTCAATTTCTTCAGTTTTCTACTTGTTGTTAGGACAGAGTGGCAACTTTCAAGCTTCTTACATAGGAACCAGAAACTAATTTTTTAAAATAAAAATGGTATTCTACCCAAAATAAAAAGCCAGTGTGATTACCCAGAATTAGATGACCTTGTTGATAAATAGCAAATGCCAAAATGGGGAACACAGCCTCAGATGATACAACTTATTCTTGTAATTAGATGCCTTTGAAGAGTTGCCAGCTCTAGTGGTTTGCTTTTTCATTCAGAGATGTTTGTCCTGAGGTAAGTCAATGAAATAGCAAGTAAATTAAGTTGCTAACCGCATGCACTGTAGTATGTCCCTATGGAGTTGAGAGTAGTTTTAATTTGTGATATGTAGAGCAATTTCAAGTGTTTTGTGCTGGTCTTAGCTTAGTGATAACCTTATGGCTGGACAGATCTTCGTGATTATTACAACTGCAAGAAACCCTCAGCAATAACTGTCAGAAAACTGAAAAAAAAAAAAAAAAAGGTTTATTACTCACAGGTCCTGGAAAGCACGTGGCACACCTGCAGCCACATAGCCAGGTCACTGGTAGAGAAAGAGAGCATGGGCCTGGGACTCTGCTTTTATTGGGATTGAAGGTAATTGTCTAGGATTTTGTGGGCTCACTCTTTATTGGTGAATTTAAAACATAAGAACAGGAAAGTAAAGCAGGAAGAGAAAAAAAAAATAGGAGCTCTAATGGTCAGTTATGGAAATCAACCAAGATCTCTAAAACAAAGGAGCTTGGTGGGGGAGCCAGGGAGGGTCTTTATCTAGTCAAGAGGCTGGAAACCTGTTTGTTTGTGATAGTTATCTTTGAAATGGATGCCTTTTTTGAAGTGGATGCCTCCTTGAAGTGGTGCCTCTTAGGAGAGGATGCCTCAGCAATCAAAGTTTAAATCAGGTACTTGTTTTAGGAGAGAGAAAATCACCTTCCAGGGCTTACACTACATCAAGTTTTCCTCAGTTAGCTATATATCTTGAGACTTAATACCCATATATTCTTCATACACAGTTGGCACATACACTTGGGAAAACTGAGAACAAACAGGAAATTACAGCCTCAGTGGCTGGTTTTCATTTGGATGATGAAATGAGAATGCTACACAGAGATTCATTCTACACAATTTCAAGAGACTTGACAAACTTTTAGCAACTTTCAGAGACTACAAATTAAGTGGAATAATTACTGGCTTCTCTATCATAACATAGAAGCATTTAAAGTACTAGGAAAGCCTTTTCCAAAACTTCTATTGGAAAATTAACTTACCTAAATATACCTATTTGTTTTAAGTTAGAATTGTGTGTGTGTGTGTGTGTGTGTGTGTGTGTGTGTATGTGTGTGTGAGTGAGAGAAAGATAAGCTCTTACATTTGTTAAGAGAATTAAAACTCTAGAACTTGTGCCTCAGAAATACAGGAAAGGAAGTCGTTAATTGATCCAGGCCTTGTGTTGATTCAATTTTCCTCTAAACCATAACTGAATTCACAATGCATAATTTTCAACCGTTCATCTAAATAGTTTCACCAGTCTTACTTCCTACAGGATCTTCCATGAATAAAATGAAAGACCTTGAGCATTTTAAGTTTGCTTCATATTTTTCTATGAAGTCCTTAATAGATTTCTATGCTTTTGAAAACTTTATTCTCTCTTCCCACTAGAAACATCTGATTATATGTATGTCTTAAAGTGTTATTGTCCTTAAAAAGAAAGAGAAAATATAAATAAGCTTGTGAGGCTCGATTTTTTATTTCTGATCACTGTATGTTGGGAAAGTTGATCTTATGCTAGGCCTCATTTTCCTAGTGCATAATACAGGGATGATCATAGTAGTACATATTTCAGAGTGAGATTTTAAGAATTAATTGAGATAATACTTTAAGGATCATGCCTACCTTACAGTAGGTATCATAGTTTTCATATGATTTAAATGATTAATAACAGAGTTCCAATTACATTACAGGAGACACATGAATGTTCACCATTATTCATTCATTAAATAAATATCAAGCACCGAACAGTCAGCTCTACCCACCACCAGTCCCTCCCATCAGGAAACTTACACAAGCCTCTTAGATAGCCTCATCCACCAGAGGGAAGACAGCAGAAGCAAGAATAATTACAGACCTGCAGCCTGTGGAACAAAAACCACATTCACAGAAAGATAGACAAGATGAAAAGGCAGAGGGCTATATACCACATGAAGGAACAAGATAAAACCCCCGAAGAACAACTAAATGAAGTGGAGATAGGCAACCTTCAGAAAAAGAATTCAGAATAATGATAGTAAAGATGATCCAGGACCTCAGAGAAAGAATGGAGGCAAAGATCGAGAAGGTGCAAGAAATGTTTAACAAAGACCTAGAAGAATTAACGAACAAACAAACAGAAATGAACAATACAATAACTGAAATGAAAACTACACTAGAAGGAATCAGTCACAGAATAACTGAGGCAGAAGAATAGAGAAGTGACCTGCAAGGCAGAATGGTGGAATTCACTGATGCAGAACAGAATAAAGAAGAAAGAATGAAAAGAAATGAAGACAGCCTAAGAGACCTCTGGGACAACATTAAATGCAACAACATTCTCATTATAGGGGTCCCAGAAGAAGAAGAAAGAGAGAAAGGACCAGAGAAAATATTTGAAGAGATTATAGTCAAAAACTTCCCTAACATGGGAAAGGAAATAGCCACCCAAGTCCAGGAAGCGCAGCGAGTCCCATACAGGATAAACCCAAGGAGAAACACGCCGAGACACATAGTAATCAAATTGGCAAAAATTAAAGACAAATTATTGAAAGCAACAAGGGAAAAACGGCAAATAAGATACAAGGGAACTCCCATAAGGTTAACAGCTGATTTCTCAGCAGAAACTCTACAAGCCAGAAGGGAGTGGCATGATATACTTAAAGTGATGAAAGGGAAGAACCTACAACCAAGATTACTCTACCCAGCAAGGATCTCATTCAGATTCGATGGAGAAATCAGAAGCTTTACAGACAAGCAAAAGCTAAGAGAATTCAGCACCACCAAACCAGCTCTACAACAAATGTTAAAGGAACTTCTCTAAGTGGGAAACACAAGAGAAGAAAAGGACCTACAAAAACAAACCCAAAACAATTAAGAAAATGGTCATAGGAACATACATATCGATAGTTACCTTAAACGTGAATGGATTAAATGCTCCAACCAAAAGACACAGGCTTGCTGAATGGATACAAAAACAAACTCATATATATGCTGTCTACAAGAGACCCACTTCAGACCTAGGGACACATACAGACTGAAAGTGAGGGACTGGAGAAAGATATTCAATGCAAATGGAAATCAAAAGAAAGCTGGAGTAGCAATACTCATATCAGATAAAATAGACCTTAAAATAAAAAATGTTACAAGAGACAAGGAAGGACACTACATAATGATCAAGGGATCAATCCAAGAAGAAGACATAACAATTATAAATATATATGCACCCAACATAAGAGCACCTCAATACATAAGGCAACTGCTAACAGCTATAAAAGAGGAAATCAATAGTAACACAATAATAGTGGGGGACTTTAACACCTCACTTACACCAATGGACAGATCATCCAAAATTAAAATAAATAAGGAAAGAGAAGCTTTAAATGACACAATAGACCAGATAGATTTAATTGATATTTGTAGGACATTCCATCCAAAAACAGCAGATTACACTTTCTTCTCAAGTGCACACAGAATATTCTCCAATATAGATCACATCTTGGGTCACAAACCAAGGCTCAGTAAATTTAAGAAAATTGAAATCATATCAAGCATCTTTTCTGACCACAATGCTGTGAGATTAGAAATCAATTACAGGGAAAAAAACATAAAAAACACAAACACATGGAGGCTAAACAATACGTTACTAAATAACTAAGAGATCACTGAAGAAATCAAAGAGGAAATCAAAAAATACCTAGAGACAAATGACAATGAAAATATGATGATCCAAAAACTATGGGATGCAGCAAAAGCAGTTTTAAGAGGAAAGTTTATAGCTATACAAGCCTACCTCAAGAAACAAGAAAAATCTCAAATAAACAAGCTAACCTTACACCTAAAGGAAGTAGAGAAAGAAGAACAAACAAAACCCAAAGTTAGCAGAAGGAAAGAAATCATAAAGATCAGAGCAGAAATAAATGAAATAGAAACAAAGAAACAACAGCAAAGATCAATAAAAGTAAAAGCTGATTCTTTGAGAAGATAAACAAAATTGATAAACCATTAGCCAGACTCATCAAGAAAAAGAGGGATGAATTGTGCGATTGGGATTGACATGTATACATTGATGTGTATAAAATTGATGACTAATAAGAATCTGCAGTATAAAAAAACAAACAAAAAAACTAATACTAGACTTTCTTTGGGTTATTTGTATGGAAATATGTTAACATAAATGTTTCAGACATTACATGAAATTTCTAAAAATCTTATATGTTCTGGTATAATGTTATAAGCCATAATTCTAGTTATTACTTTAAAATGTATATCTCAGTAATAACTAAGTTTCCTTGTCAATTGCATTATTATGAACTTTCATCAAATCCTTAACCATGGTCATTTTTAAGTCTTTTCTCATTTACAGACAGTTCTGGGTGTACTCTGATGCTTTTGCAAAAATGTTCCTATAAAAGGGTTTCATCTTCAAGGAATTCATGGAAAAGACTCTGACAAGTGCAGGTTTCTAGTAATTGACTATACTACTGAACTGAACTAATAAGCATTTTCAGAACTCTAATGTAAAACTGATGAATTCATAAAAGTGTTAACAAAAGATGAAGATGAAAAAAAATTAATTACATGGGACTGAGTGAACTGATGAGGATTATAATTTTTGTGAGTTTCTGTTTGAATAAAAAAAAAATCCCACAAGGACTCACAGGCAAAAAATATATAAATCAATTTTCACTGCAAACTAAAGGAGCTGTTACAGTGGAGGATTACTGGATGGAATGTCAATATTATGACATAGTATGAGTGTGTTTTGTGTTTGGTAATTGCAATCATTGTTGCTTTTGTTTTGGTCATCCATTTACAGTGCTTGGTGTCAGTTTATCTCTTGTAAAAATAAAATACAGTGTGTGTGAAAACATTTTTTAAAAAATTTTAAAATACCCACAAAAACCCCCAACAAGTTAATATATATTACCTTACTTTGCTACAATTTAATTCATGCCTAAAATTATTACTGAATACAAAGTAATGGATGTTTATTCTGGCTGATAGACCTAAACCAGTTGTTCTTAAATGTTTTATGTCTTATTCTTCCAGGGATCTCTGTCCTTACCCCTTCTAACTCATTCTTTGCTTCCATCACACTTGCACTAACACTAAAGATTATGTGTTATATTTTTCAATAAAACTGACTGACCAGGAAAAAAAAAAGAAAGAAAAAGAGGGAGAGGACTCAAATCAATAAAATTAGAAATGAAAAAGGAGAAGTTACAACAGACACCACAGAAATACAAAGTATCCTAAGAGACTACTACAAGCAACTCTATGCCAATAAAATGGACAACCTGAAAGGAATGGACAAATTCTCAGAAAGGTATAACGTTCCAAGACTAAACCAGGAAGAAACAGAAAATATGAACAGACCAATCACAAGTAATGAAATTGAAACTGTGATTAAAAATCTTCCAACAAAAAAAGTCAAGGACCAGATGGCTTCATAGGTGAATTCTATCAAACATTTAGAGAAGAGCTAACACCCATCCTTCTCAAACTCTTCCAAAAAATTGCAGAGGAAGGAACACTCCCAAACTCATTCTAAGAGGCCATGATCACCCTGATACCAAAACCAGACAAAGATACTACAAAAAAAGAAAATGACAGACCAGTATCACTGGTGAATATAGATGCAAAAATCCTCAACAAAATACTAGCAAACAGAATCCAACAACACATTAAAAGGATCATACACCATGAGCAAGTGGGATTTATCCCAGGGAGGCAAGGATTCTTCAATATATGCAAATCAATCAATGTGATACAGCATATTAACAAATTGAAGAATAAAAACCATATGATCATCCCAATAGACGCAGAAAAAGCTTTTGACAAAATTCAACACCCAGTTATGATAAAAACTCTCCAGAAAGTACACATAGAGGGAATCTACCCCAACATAATAAAGGCTATATATGACAAACCCACAGCAAACATCATTTTCAATGGTGAAAAACTGAAAACATTTCCTCTAAGATCAGGAACAAGACAAGGATGTCCACTCTCACCACTATTATTCAACATAGTTTTGGAAGTCCTAGCCATGGCAATCAGAGAAGAAAAAGAAATAAAAGGAATACAAATTGGAAAAGAAGAATTAAAACTGTCACTGTTTTCAGATGACATGATACTATACATACAGAATCCTAAAAATGCCACCAGAAAACTACTAGAGCTAATCAATGAATTTGGTAAAGTTGCAGGATACAAAATTAATGCACAGAAATCTCTTGCATTCCTATACACTAATGATGAAATATCTGAAAGAGAAATTAAGGAAACACTCCCATTTACCATTGCAACAAAAAGAATAAAATACCTAGAAATAAGCCTACCTAGGGAGAAAAAAGACCTGTATGCAGAAATCTATAAGACATTGACGAAAGAAATTGAAGATGATACCAACAGATGGAGGGACATATCATGTTCTTATATTGGAAGAATCAATATTGTGAAAATAACTATAATACTCAAAGCAATCTACAGATTCAATGCAATGCCTATCAAATTACCAATGGCATTTTTTATGGAACTAGAACAAAAAATCTTAAAATTTGTATGGAGACACAAAAGACCCCGAATTGCCAAAGCAGTCTTGAGGGAAAAAAACAGAACAGGAGGAATCGGACTCCCTGACTTCAGACTATACTACAAAGCTACAGTAATCAAGACAATATCAAGTAATCAAGGCACAAAAACAGAAACATAGATCAATGGAACAAGATAGAAAGCCCAGATTTAAACCCATGCACCTATGGTCAACTAATCTATGACAAAGGAGGCAAGAATATCCAGGGGAGAAAAGACAGTCTCTTCAATAAGTGGTGCTGGGAAAACTGGACAGCTACATGTAAAACAATAAAATTAGAACACTCCCTAACACCATACACAAAAATAAACTCAAAATGAATTAGAGACCTAAATGTAAGACCGGACACTATAAAACTCTTAGGGGAAAACATAGGAAGAACACTCTTTGACATAAATCACAGCAAAATCTTTTTTGATCCATCTCGTAGAGTAATGGAAATAAAAACAAAAATAAACAAATGGGACCTAATGAAACTTCAAAACTTTTGCACAGCAAAGGAAACCATAAACAAGATGAAAAGACAACCCTCAGAATGGGAGAAAATATTTGCAAATGAATCAATGGACAAAGGATTAATCTCCAAAATATGTAAACAGCTCATGCAGCTCAATATTAAAAAAACAAACAACCCAATCCAAAAATGGGCAGAAGACCTAAATAGACATTTCTCCAAAGAAGACATACAGATGGTCAAGAATCACATGAAAAGCTGCTCAACATCACTAATTATTAGGGAAATGCAAATCAAAACTACAATGAGGTATCACCTCACACCAGTTAGAATGGGTATCATCAGAAAATCTACAAACAACAAATGCTGGAGAGGGTGTGGAATAACGGGAACCCTCTTGCACTGTTGGTGGGAATGTAAATTGATACAGCCACTAAGGAGAACAGTATGGAGGTTCCTTAAAAAACTAAAAATAGAATTACCACATGATCCACCAACCCCACTACTGGGCACATATCCAGAGAAAACCATAATTGAAAAAGACACATGCACCTCAATGTTCATTGCAGTATTTATAATTGCCAGGTCATGGAAGCAACCTAAATGCCCATCAACAGACGAATGGATAAAGAAGTTGGGGTTCATATATACAATGGAATCATACTGAGCCATAAAAAGGAATGAAATTGGGTCATTTGTTGAGACATGGATGGATCTAGAGACTGTCATACAGAGTGAAGTAAGTCAGAAAGAGAAAAACAAATATTGTATATTAACACATGTATGTGGAAGCTAGAAAAATGGTACAGATGAACCAGTTTGCAGGGCAGAAGTTGAGACACAGATGTAGAGAACAAACGTATGGACACCAAGGGGGGAA
>NW_020837958.1:10135733-10297783 GCF_003676395.1 Aethalodelphis obliquidens | reverse complement strand
GATGTGTATAAAACTGATAACTAATAAGAAAAAGTTGTATAAATAAAATAAAATATATAAATATATATAAATATATATATATATATATATATATACACCAAGCACCTAAGATGTCACAAATGCTTTCTATGTTGTAGGGATTCCATAGTGATCAAAACAGGAAAATGGCTTTATCTTCATAGAGATTACCTTCTAGTAGACCTATATTTAACAATTCAAGAATGTATAGAGCTTAGAATAAATCTGGGCAAATGTTTTCTCATTTTACTTACATTTGATATTTTGGACCTGAATGCAGGAAGATATGTGTGTGTGTGTGTGTGTGTGTGTATGTGTGTGCGTATGTGTGTGCATGATTAACATACAGTCACATATCTGAGCCGTTGTCCTTATATTTGGATTTCCTTTTAGAGGTGATTTTATTTACATGACATTCTCTAATCAAAGAAATAGAAGAAAAAGATAATAATAGAATTTTGATTTTGAAATTTAGAAGCTGAAAGAAACCAAAGAAGTTATTTGGTGAGACCCTCTAGTTTTAAAGATAAGTGAAAAACTACCTGAGTTGCCAAAGCCACATAGTGGGCTGAGCCAGAATTATAGTTTAGATAATCTAATGGATCAGGAATAATACTAATCTACCATTATGCATAAGCACAATAAATGAGCATGAGGCAATGATGAAAAAAAGCTTTGATCAGGACAATCCTAAGCACAAGTCCCTCCTTCCAAATCAACAATGTTCCATTAGTACATTTTGAGTAGATTAATCCAGTTATACCATCCAGTAATCCAGTTACATCATCACAAAATTCCCATTTCTCCTTAAGCAACCTGAAAAGACTTTTATACATGATCTCTAAAATCTAGATATATTTGTTAGTAGAATTTCTTCAGTGAAACTTAACAGTGAATCAAGCAATTAAATTAAAATTAAAAGTATTAGCATTAAAGTCTTCATCCTTAACTTCATCCAAGAGGTTTTGAGAACAGCCATGAATCAGGCGTTAGAAAAACATGCTGCTAAGTGTTAGCAATTTCACTTAATAGGCAAGAGACAATGGGAAATTATTTAGCTTCCACGTGTTGAACTTCATTTCCAGAAAATAAACAAACTTATTTACAGAATATTTGTAAAAAAAAAGAATAATTCACATAAAACACTTTCTGCAGAGCCTGATCCTAAATAAGTAACAAGTAATCTTATTCCCATAACAATTTGCATAGGTTAATATCTATGCTGTTTGTACAAATACATTATCTCATTAAATTCTCACAGCACACATTCTGTTAGGCATGAAAGATGTTACTGTTCCACTTTATAGATGAGGAAACTGAGAATGGTTATCAATGGTTAAGAATGGTTATGACTTCCTTCCCCAAGATCACATTTTTATTGGCCAACAAAACCCCAATCATTAGCCTCTGAATACAGTGTTCCCTCTACTATACACTGACTTGAGTTCTCTGTTGAATATATTCAAGTCTTATTTACTCTCTTGAGGAGGCTCACAAAAGATAATCTTTGCCCTACAAAGAGTAGATCTCCTTTAAAGCTGTGTCTAGGGAGTTGTATCACTTTCTAGATGGATTACTCCAGCCTACAGAGATCTAATTTTCTTACAACTCAGTATCACAACTCCAGAGCTTTATTTCTCCTCTAATTATTTCTTGTTTTGTAATTTTGTCTCCACAAGTTGATTTTAATTCTCTTGAGGATAGAAACCATGCTGAACACATTTTTAAAGATTTAATAAACATTCTACATTTATTTACTGCCCTTTCACAGTCCCAAGGAAACAAACAAACACAGTCCTTCAGCCAGTTAATTTTTATTGTGACTTTCCTTATAGTCCAGTTCAAAGACAAGGAAAGTGAAATTTAAACCCCTGCTCCTAGACACTTCCTTCTTATCTTTTAGATCTCATCTTAAATGCCATCTGTACACAGTGGCTTTCCTATTCACATTAAAGTTTTGCATCTCAAATATTTTCTTTATTTTATAGTGTCTATCTCAGGACCAACTTTGTTTTCTTCATAATACTTTATCACAGTTACTTGTTATTGCTTTTATGTATCTTCTGTGTTTATTAGAATGGAAGCTCCAAGGGGGCAGTGCCTATGACAGTCACGTTTATGGTTTCATCCCCAATGAATAATCATAACTCAAAAAATGTTTCCAGAATAAATTTGTTACCAAATTCCAACTTGTACTGCTTGCCACATGACAGGCCATGAGGTGCTGGGGCAAGGAATGTTGACTTTATTCAGAAAGCCAGCAGACTGAGAAGATGGTGGGCTGGTGTCCCAAACAACCATCTTACCCAAGATAGAACTCAGACCTCCTTTATACAAAGAAGGGAGGGGGTGTGGCTGGTTGTTGCAAACTTCTTGGTGTTGGAGTCCTTTGCTCTTTCAGCTGTCCAGGTAGGTCTGGTCACAATGTTCCTATAAGTCTCCAACAAGACAATTGCTATTTTCTGTTCTGCAACGTTTTACCTCTATATGACTGAAAAGTGTTATACCTTTAAAGGTCTAACCTTGGAAGCAGAGCCTTGAGAAGGGCTATCATGTATATTTCAGGCTATAGGAAACAGTCTTTCACAAAGGTGCAGACCCAACATAACTAAGCACAGGCAACAGAGCACAAAGATTAGAGCTAAAGGAATAGATCCAAGATGGAGTCAGATTTGTTCTTCTCTGTTACAAATTTATCAATGTGGTTTAAAGGGAAACACCTCCCAAATAATATATATCAACAATATTTATTGAAAATTTCAGTGTTTATCAACCTTCAAATATAGTTTTGACTATATTTCTGTTTTAATGTAACACTCGTCTGCCATGTGTCTTCACTTTCTTAGAGAGAAATGTTTATTTCTCAAGGCCAGAGCTGATATTCAGCTAAATGTTCTGATTTGGCCATATCCTTCATTAAAATATTAAAACATTTTGAGTGTAAATAACTTCTCCCCCAAGGTTCATATTCTACCCCACTTCCCTCACCCCACACAAACACACATGTTATTTACACTCAAAATGTTTTAACATTTTAATGAAGGATATGGCCAAATTGGAACATTTAGCTGAATATCACATGACACAACAAATAATGAGTGAATATCTAGTAAATCAGAGGACTCTTAGGAACCAGCAATCAGTTTCACCACAAGTCAAGGTCTAAGTTTCATGATGTAAAATATTATAAAAGATGAAGAGAGTTTCTGGTAAGGTTATTTGAATAAAGTCTAGTGGTCTTAATATTACTGTAAACAATGGAGTTTATAACTCCAGTTCTGAGCTTCCAAAGTTGATGCAATAAATTTGGCACCCAAAATCATTTAGGATTTTTGTGTGTTTCTGTATCTGGATAAAATATGGTAGCAAAATAGAAAGGAAAGGGCTCCTGTGGCCACAAAGGACATACGGTATAGAAAGGTATAATGAACCGTTTTCATTATATGACATATATCTTGTATTAATTAGAAATTATGTGAATTGAAAGGAAATTTGCATTAAAAATTTGCTTACTATTACTTATGTATAAGTAGATTGGAGATGTATGGCATTGGTTAACTTAGTCAATAAAATGAGAGAATAAAGAATAATAAAATAAAGAGTAAAGAGAAGGGTAAAAGAAGGGAATAAGAGATAAAAAGTGTCCAAAGAGAAGAGTAGAGTTGGTAGGTATGAGGAGGAGTATAAAAATGATGTCTTTTTGATTTTTTAAATATTTTGGTGTTAACAGTTTGTATTAAAAATGCTTCATAAAGTAGTTATTAATTGAAAGAAGTCACTCTAAAGAACCTAACTTGTCTTTATCAAAATTTCCTTCCTTAGCTTTAAATACTCTTTCTGGAAAATTCTGTGCATATTGTAACCTTTATCCTCACTCTTATACTCTTTCTTAAATCAACTATAATGTCGATTTGGAAATTGGATTCTAAGTTATGTACCATGACTATTATTTTAATATATTTTTTAATTGTTCTAGCTTTTATAACAATTTTGTCACTCCCATATGTTTTTGATCATCTCAAGGCAGAGTCTTGAGGATCTAATGTCCTACCTTTAGGAAAAAAAATAGTGTGTGCTGGTTATAGATACAGGCAACTAAGTTAAATTTGCAGCCACATCTTTTCACTGCTTGTTTTAGAACAGATATATCTTGTAATCAAGTATCATATGAATTTAATATTTAATTACAAACCTATTTAATAAATATTGTCCTTTAGAATGTTAATACTCTATTACGACAATCTTTTTTCCATGTTTTTTCCAGTTATATTTCAAAGCTCAATATCATTCAGTTTTTTTTCAGAATACCATGGATACAAATAGCGCTGTATACTCGACAGGATTATGTGAAAAAACCTATGTTGCTGAAAGAAGAATTTGCTGTTGACTTTGAGAAATGTCGTATTTTAGGGCATATGTCTTCACTAGTGACTATCATGTTGTTAATTGCCATGGAGATATTAAAATTAGTTCAAGTTTTCCAATTTACATTGAAGATGGCCCTAAACATTATCACTCCCATATCCTATCTTTTCATCCCCTAACATTATCATATATGTATGTGTAAGTTGTATTTCTTAAAAATATTATAAATATGTAACTTATAAAAGATATTAAAACAGTTGGTTTAAGGTTCACTGTAATCCTTTGTGGTAAATTAATGCTGAAGTAGACATTTTAGGTATGGTTAATCCAAAGAATTGAGATGTTGTTTGGACAGTCAATAGAGAAACCAAACACAAAAGACCTATGATGTTTTTCTTCGTCCTTTCTAAACATTTCAAGTTGGTCTAAATTCTTTCTCTCACATCAGTGTTTCCAAACCTGGGGTGAATAAGCTGAACCAGGTAAGGAGCAGCTATGTCCAGCCAGTAATGGTCACAGCCAACTGATGTGGACACACATAGGTACTGTGAGCCCAGGGGTTGGTCACCATTTAGCTTTTTCTTTGATTGATCTAGTTCCACATTCAAAATACCCTTAAATATACATCTACACATGAAACCGTACAGCATTTTAATTTATGTCATTTTAAACATTTTTCAGCAACTATACTATTTCTATTAACCAACAGCTTTTTTTTTTTTTTAAATTTTCAGAGGGTCTGTGAAAAATGCTAGAGCTAATTACTTGTAATTTCACATCAATTTACTAATTTCCAGCCCAACAAGACTTCCCCTGTCATCAAAGTGCTGGGAGTGTCTTCTACCAGCCTCAAACCAGCTGGCTTATCTTAGGACTTAATCACACTTTATCCTGTTTTAAAACCTGTTTGTGTATTTTTCCTCTTTGTATAAATTTGAAATGGTGTCTATGAAATGTTTTATAACGCCATTAGCAGGCATATCCCTTATCCCAGAAGGTGCTGTTGGGTAACAAAAAGCTGAGATTTTAGAGGGTAAAATATATGAAAGCCTCCTAGAACCACTTAAACTTAGGGATTGGAATAAAGAACATTGTTAAGGTCACTTGTCTTTCCTATATGTACCTAGGGTAGCTTTTTTTTTCTTTGCGGTACGCGGGCCTCTCACTGTTGTGGCCTCTCTCGTTGTGGAGCACAGGCTCCGGACGTGCAGGCTCAGTGGCCATGGCTCACAGGCCTAGCCGCTCCGTGGCATGTGGGATCTTCCCGGACCGGGGCACGAACCTGTGTCCCCTGCATTGGCAGGCGGACTCTCAACCACTGCGTCACCAGGGAAGCCCTAGGGTAGCTTTTAAGAAACTAATTTTTATCTTATTCAGGGAAATGGAGTAATTAATATGAATTAAAAGAGTCACACATAAGAAATTTGTACCTTAAATATGATTTTTTTTTTAGAGTGGAGATATATACATGTATTTATTTATTTTTAACATCTTTATTGGAGTATAATTGCTTAACGTTGCGTTAGTTTCTGCTGTACAACAAAGTGAATCAGCTATAGGTATGCATATATCCCCATATCCCCTCCCTCTTGCGTCTCCCTCCCACCCTCCCTATCCCACCCCTCTAGGTGGTCACAAAGCACTGAGCTGATCTCCCTGTGCTATGCGGCTGCTTCCCACTAGCTATCTGTTTTACATTTGGTAGTGTATATATGTCGATACAACTCTCTCACTTCATTTCAGCTTACCCTTCCCCCTCCCCGTGTCCTCAAGTCCAGTCTCTACGTCTGCGTCTTTATTCCTGTCCTACCCCTATGTTCTTCAGAACATTTTTTTTTTTTACATTCCATGTATATGTGTTAGCATATGGTATTTGTTTTTCTCTTTCTGACTTACTTCACTCTGTATGACAGACTCTAGGTCCATCCACCTCACTACAAATAACTCAATTTCATTTTTTTTATGGCTGAGTAATATTCCATTGTATATATGTGCCACATCTTCTTTATTCATTCATGTGTCAGTGGACACTTAGGTTTCTTCCATGTCCTGGCTATTGTAAATAGTGCTGCAACGAACACTGCAGCACTTAAATATGTTTTTGATTTGATTAAGTTTTGGGTACCAATTGCAGTCCATCTACTAATAAATTCTCAAGTAAAATTAACCATGGCCATCAGTGCTCAAAGTTTATGGTGCAGCACCATGATCAAGAGTAGAAAATAGAGCAAATAACAGAAGAGTGTCAATTTATTAAAATAGTTAAATTTAGGGCTTCCCTGGTGACGCAGTGGTTGGGAATCTGCCTGCTAATGCAGGGGACATGGGTTCGAGCCCTGGTCTGGGAGGATCCCATATGCCGCGGAGCAACTGGGCCCGTGAGCCACAACTACTGAGCCTGCGCATCTGGAGCCTGTCCTCCGCAACAAGAGAGGCCGCGATAGTGAGAGGCCCGCGCACCGTGATGAAGAGTGGCCCCCGCTTGCCACAACTAGAGAAAGCCCTTGCACAGAAACGAATACCCAACACAACAAAAATAAATAAATTAATTAATAAAAAAAATAGTTAAATTTAGGTTTACCAAATCAGTATGTAAAATTTCAGAAAAATTATACAAATAGACCACCACTTAATTGTCTTTTACAATACAGTATAACTCTCTGAATCCTTCATAACATGCCCTTAAAATGTTTATTTTTGTCACTGAAAGGATTAAACACATTAAAAATGTATATTTTAATGTAAAGTGATTGTCCCTAGATAGCTCTCTAGAACTTCTTAAAATTGGTGCAAATATGTTTAGAAAAGCTTTTTGGAACCCTTACTCGTAAGACAAAAGATCTATAATATATATGAACACTGGAGTTTGACACTGAAAAATATCATCTTATAAATACCATAGACTCTTGTGGTAAAGGGAAGGAAAGGATAGTTTATGTCTATCCTATCCTCTGCATTTGAAAAATAAGCAATCCTACTTGGCAGCAAAAGGGCTTTATGAGATCTACGCTCTAAACCAATAGGGCAAATTCCCCCAGAGCACCCTTTCAATTTCATTTCCAATCCTAAAGGGGGGATTAGTGTAGTCTTATCCTCTGATAGACAGATATATCTTTTAGGATGTGGAGACTTAACATTTAATAGACAGGATCTGTGCAATTTGCCAGAGCTAAAGCCTAGTGTCAATTTATATAGTAAGGAAGAGGAAGTGTATTTTTTGTTCATTTCCTTATAATAAGAGGTCTGTTAAGCATATTTTGGTACATTTTATCTCTCTGCTTACATTTTATACACTCAGAGGCTAGAGATTTCCCCAATAATTCCAGCATAATGTCCTCTGTATAAAGAAACACAAGTTTAAATAAAATACAACATGGTTATAGGGCTGTGTATACCTCTGTGCTGTGGACAAGGACAGATACTGCCTATCTCCTTGGGACAGCCAGAGTTTCCCCAACCATACTGAGGCCTTCACCTAGAAAATCTAACATCTGTAGTTTGAGATTTGGGGTCATGAAGGTGGCTCATTTAATAGCTATGCTTGAGCTGATGAAAGTGAGGAATTCTTCTAAGGAGATAATATGCAATAGGAAACTAGATAAAATGTCTCACAAATTACTGAAAGCCTAAAAGCTCAGATTTCTCCTTATATCAGCAATGTAGTTCATATTTAAACTGACACATAGATGAGAATAATATCTAATGGCTGGTATTACTGGCTTGATTTAAGGAAATGAGCCTGTTGGCCAGATTTCTGTTGTTCTTTTCATTCAAAAACAGTTTAGGTTCTTATTTTGTTCCAGATGCTGGAACTAGTGCAGAGCTGGCCACACCTGCTCTTGACTTAAACTGTCTGGTGTTGGAAACAAAAATGTAAATAATATAAATTATGAAAACATAAGTGTCATTAACTACCCTAGACAGAGCATATATGTCGTGGGACATTAAGATTTACATGATTATTCTCCTAGTTCTCATAACCACTCATTTAAATGAAAACAGGAAGAAAATGGACATAAAATAAAATTTGGGATTGTTGGTAGGTTTAATTATTCAATAGCTTTTGACTAAATTTTAATTAACCTTTAACAAGCATAATGTAAAATTCATTTCCTTTGACTACTTACATGCTACCAGATTTACTAATGCATAGAATATGACCAAAAATGCAGAAATTAAAGTAAAATAAAACTCAGTTTATTTGGACAAAAGCTGTTAAGTTGCCCTATAGCTATGTGATATAACTCGGTAATAGGCAATAACAGTAGCAGAAATAAAGAGTAAGGAATATGTTCCTGAAATATTAAGAAATTAAAATTGGAATGATTTGGTAATAGGCTAGAGAAGGGAAAGGGAAAACTCCAGGATGAATCTTAAATACATGGTGTTACCACAGACCAAGAAATAAAGCGTAGAAAATAAAGAGCAAGAGAGCAAAATGATGGGCTCAGTTTCAAAGGTGTTGAGAATGAAGTGTCAGCACCTAGCACATCTCAAAAATAGTTGTCGAATAAATGAAAAACTGGCTGGAGGTGTCTTGCAGGAAACTGGACATATAAATCTGGGCTTAAAGGTGAAATGAGGGGAAAGGGAAGTATATTTGGGACAGTTAAGCCTAAATGAGTGATGAGAGGAAATAAATAGCAAATATTTGTTATTTGGGGCTATCCAACACTGAATTCCCCTTCTTACATGGAGGACTTCTCATTATATGTAATACTGAAGGGACATAGCAATATTAATTCCCTCCTGAAGAAATGAAGTGGAAAGATTCTCCCATAGTCTGCTTTCTGGCAGCATGTGGCCAAAATTCAAATCCCTGAATGGTTCTCTCATAGATTTTATTATGGAATGAGGGACACAAAGACTGAGAATTTGATTTCTGTAACTACAGGGGTGGACAGAGATGCCTTGCAATGTGGCATCCTGGCCACAATGTTCTTGTTAAGAAGATGTCATTGTACTTTCTATGCCTTGGATCTGCCTTACAACTGCCTTCGTTCCTACTCATTTTCCAGGCAGATTGTCTACACTGTTGGATTCCATGCTGTTGATATTCAATAAACTCCTCTAATTCTTTTTTTTTTGAATCCTTTCATTCTTAAGATAATATATTTCCTGTTTCTGGCAAGCAAGAACCTTGGCTGACACAGGAAATATGCAGAATATCAGTGGGCTACAAACCTACAGAAAACCCCAATGTCCATAAAATTAGAGGGAACTCTAATGGACAAATAGAATACCCCTTGACCAATTGAGAGTTATCTAGAGTCAAATCAGAAGTATTTTTTGCTGCCATTGTTTTCTTTATCTCAGTCCATATATTAGAAAAAGTTTATCAAGCCATATGGAAGCTTATCAGACCACCTCCTGGTTCTGGAACTAAGACACATGTAAATACATACACATATAGGATTCCTGTTAACTGATTAAAAACACAAAGTCCAAAGGTGCGAGACTTGTCTTAGTATACACTTATACAATGTATATTTATAATGAGTATACAAATTCAAGCTGCTTTCATTTTTTTATACTTCTCCCTAGACTGTTTTTCTTCTAGTTCCTTGGGATAAATGTATGTTCCCTATTATCCTAGTTCTTTACAACAAGCTTCAGCAAAGATTTTTTTTTACAAGTGAGTCCACTGGGAAATTTAAATATAAACAAATAAAATGGCTGTTGGTTACAGAATGACCACAATACCACAAATCATACTTTCAGTATAAGGCATGCTAGAACACAGTCCTGGCTGTTACATATTAGAATCAATTATTTTTTACTAAGATGAAATAGAAGTGATTAGACATAAAATAGAATGGCAATTTCCCTTCAAATTTCATTTAAAATATTTTTCTTCTTATTAACCACATCACCCACTATCTGTAAGTAATTTAGCTTCCTTGAAAAGCATCATGAATATAAAATAACCAAAAATGGTTTAACACTGGGACTTCACAGAATCCATTATCTGGCTATTCATAAATATTAAATTGTGACTTGAAGTATTATGGTATCTGCCCCAAATTCTGTTCTCCTAGTGGATAGTAGGATGATTCTTTTGAATCTTAATTATGAAACTGAAGCCTCTAATTTCCCGTCAATTCAGGGGTCGGGAATGAGGCAGGAGTTAGCACAGATCAGTGGACAGATAATCAGGACACAGAAGGATGCTGAGAGGTAATAATGTAGACTTACCACATAATACAAAGAGAAATAATGAACCCCTAATTACTGGTGATATTAACTAGGAAAGTTGTTTCACTTCTGGATACATTTTCTTGCATTAACTTTAAACAAATTAAATAGAACACAGACTTAGTACCACTTGTTTGAGGAAGCCCTGCCCTTTCGGGGTCTTGACTTAGTCTCTCCTTTGGTTGTTTTCCACCAGGGGCAAGGAGTTCAGAGTGCCACCAAGCTGTGGGCGTGCAGGGCACATGTCCCCCTTTCTAGCCATGTGCTCCGTATACACTTCCAAGCCTGAGAGGGCAGATTACATTGCCCTTGTGGAAAAGCATGAAGCTTACAGAGTGGCCCACTGGAAGTATTTTAGGGGAGAGCTGGGGGGGAGTGAGGGGTGTGGGGGGTCAGTAGTGCTTCTCTTGTGCCAGAGGGAGTCTAAGGACTGCCCCTTCCTGTACTGTCATGTTCCAGCTTCATGTGTCAAGGTGTCTACAAATACAGAATTTGAACCCTGACTTTCTATGTTGTTATGAATGTTATACATTCCCTTGATGTATAACATTTAAATCTTTAGACACTGATATGCAAGTCAACTTTGTATTCTTTCACTGGGAGACACCTACAGGACTGTACATGTGGCACTAACCAAGTCGAGGTTTGAAACCAGGGTCCTGTCTGATGACTAAGTTGTGGTAGGCATTGTTTGATTTAAAATATGGGCGATTGAGGAAGACAAAATCTGTTCCAAGCCAAGTGGCTCAAATAAAAGTAAGCATCCTCCTGAGGATAAATAAAGAAATATATATATATATATATATATATATATATATATATTAGAAATGACAAATCAGGTAATGAGAGGAACCACACATACCATCATTCTGGGTACCTAGGATGAGTCACGTGCCAGGAATGGCAGGTAGGAAGTATGAGTGTCTGGTGGAAGAAGGAAGGTAGAACATAGCAATGCTTAATTTCAAGTGAATAGCAATGTCTGAATTTTAAGTAGGGAATGTAGTGTCCCACACTTAACATAATATGTAGTATAGTGAGGTATCAGTATAAAGGAATATTTAAATTTCTTTGTTGTTTTGCTTTCAGAGAATTTTGATCTTTGTAAACTCTCAAAAAAGTTTTCTAATTTTAGATACAATATGTATGGAAAATTCTGAAAATATAGAAAGGTATCTTCTTAATCTAAGTAAAATTACCTGTAATAATATCTCACAGGAAAAAAGAAAATATAGTCACTTTGCACACATATTTCCTTGCTTGATATAGAGAAAATCATGTAGTATATGTATCTTACTTTTTATCTTACTTAACTTCTTGTCATGTATCATTAAACTTTTTCATATTAGATGGTGAACTTATAATAATTTCACAACAATCCATTGAATGGATAAAGATTTTATAGCTTTTATAGACTGGATAAATTGATATTTAGATCATCTAGGTTTACTTTATTATAAGTAAATGGAAAGGTAAATAGATTTGTTCATACATTTTTTAAGGTGAGTATTTTATTTTGTTTTCTTAGCATGAATTTCTGAATTTAATTCTCTGGATAGAATATGTAAATATTTTTAAGACTCTTTTTTTCATGGCCCTAAATTTTCCTCCTAAAATTTTCTACCATTTATACTTCAAACAATGAACTATTGTCTCACTACACGGTTTGGGCATAACCTGACAGACTGAGATAAAGACATAGGGTCAGTTTTAACAAAGTCTCTGAGTCCAGGATACAAGCAAAATTTCAAGACAAAAATATATTTCATGCTATAAGCCATATTTATCCAATTCATTTATGTAAAAAGTCCTAATGGAAGATTTCATTTATGTCTTATTTCATTCTTACTGTATGTTATCATGCCAATTTATATTTTTTCATAAATAAGCCTGAATTTGGCTTTTTTTCTCCAAAATTATATAAGGAGAGTTAAGAAGCTTTGCTATATATCAGTATGAGAAATTTCAGTAGGATTCTCAAGAGAAGAAACTACCTCACCAAGTGTCTCAGAAAGATAGGTCATTTAAACTGAACTTATAGTCCTGATAAGAAATAAAGGAAGGAGCTGAATTGAACTCAACCTACCAGCTGGATTCTGATACTAACAGGATGTGAGGAAACCTGCACTGAAGCGCTGATCGTTCCTAAATTTTTTCTAAGTTTTAAAACTTCAAAACTTGAAACACAAACAAACAAACAAACATACACCTTAGTATTTTCAAGTTATATCACAAAGTTGCACCTTGCCACTACTTTAAAACAAGATTTCTTTACAACTCTCGGGATGTTTCCGATCCCTTATTTGTTACAGTTTCCAGCACTTTTGAGTAGAAATCCTTGAACAAATGTCACCAACTCTAGAGCAAATCACCAATTATTGAAGTTATTTTTTCTGACTTTGGTAGAAATTTCAGCTTTACCTGGACAGGCTTAAGTTAGAAATATCTTCAGGATTTTGTTTAGTGCAGTCTTTCCAACTAGATAATTTTCTGTCCTGAGCATGTACCAGATGTCTGTAGTGATGGGCTTTTGCTTTTACTTTCTTTTTGAGAAGAGATCTTTGGTTTGCAAATCTGGGGCTCTGAATGTGACTTACTCACCAAATGTCCTGCTTTGCTAAAGGAAGTGGGGCATCCAACGGTAACATTCTTATTATCTTTGGTAAACTAACTAGGCTTAGTGATTCAGGGAATAATAAAGAGTAACATCTTTCTGATGTCTCACAGATTAATTCTAATAGCATATATGAGCACCCGATAAGTAATGAATGTTGTGTTTCACCAACACACTCATTTAATTCTCCCAGAATCTTTATAAGACAGTTACTATCATTATTAACCTGATTTTTCAGATAGTGGCTGTTTAGCAACTAGCTAATGGGCACACTACTAAGTGGCAGAGCAGGGAACTAAAACTGATTTTCTCAGGGTCTCAAAAGTCCATGGTCGGGCTTCCCTGGTGGCGCAGTGGTTAAGAATCCACCTGCCAATGCAGGGGACGCGGGTTCGAGCCCTGGTCCGGGAGGATCCCACATGCCGTGGAGCGGCTAGGCCTGTGTGCCACAACTGTGGAGCCTGCGCTCTAGAGCCCGCGAGCCACAACTACTGAGCCCGCGAGCCACAGCTGCTGAAACCCGCGCACCTGGAGCCCGTGCTCTGTGAAGAAAGAAGCCACCGCAATGAAAGCCCGCGTGCAGCAACGAAAACCCAATGCAGCCGTAAATTAATTAATTAAAAATATTTTTTAAAAAAAGTCCATGGTCTTAGCGATCATGGTGCACTTCACTGTTTAAGAAAATCAAATGATTTCCCACTGCCATTTATCGATTTTTACAAAGTTTGATACACGGCTGTTTTGAAGAATTTCTTGTTGTAGCAAAGAAAAATCAGATGTATAGAGAAAAATCATTCTTTTAGAATTAAAGAATAAATCTAGCCTTTAGAATTTTCTTGGAGCTGAAAGAACCTAAAATAGCCCTTGATCCAACTAACTATATTAAATAAGGGACTGGTATCCAGAACATTTTGGTGACTCAGAACATTTGAGAGCTGTGGTTAGTGAATGATACAACCAGAATTAAAATACAGATCTCCTGGATTCCATTGTAGTGCTTATATATAGTTATACCAGTTTCTAAACAAAATCACATACATAGTTTGAACTAGATGGTAGTTTAACTAGATTAGACTAAGTGCTTTTCACAGGGCTTGAAAAATGAATTACAAACATGATTTTTGTGAAAGTAAGCAAAATGGTAGGTATCCCCCAAATATAAAACTCACATAGAAAGACCTATGAAATATTTTTGACAAATTCAGCTAAGAGTTGACAGCAGTTTAAACCGCTCAGGAGTCAGTAATATAACATTGTGTGTGAATTTCGCTTGAGGAAATGCTATAACGTGCTTTCTTTTAAATGGAATCCAGTTCCAATTTCAGTGCTTGACAAAATTTTGCTAAATACAGCAGCAGGATTTTAAGAGTAATAGTGTTATCTACTGCTGTCTCTGTCTCAGAATCCCTGCTTCTGTAAAGAATCACAAAAGTTGATAACAAAACCTCCCTTCCCAATGAGAAATTTCTGAATTATTAATTCCCTATTTACCAGTCAAAAATATTGGCCATGCTTATATACAATAAAAACAATTGGCCATACTTATAAAGGCAGGGAAAAGACACAGCTAAGGTTTGCAAGGACAAAGAGCAAGCATGAATTTCAGTTCTTTAGGACTGTTTTTGAAACTTTTGGCCTGGTTACATATTATACTGGAAATGATAGGCTAATTTGTAAATTGATAACTTCCTTGATGACAATAGGAAATATCTATCAAAATTGTAAATGCATAAGCTTTGGTACTCCAGACTTTGGTATACCTTAAAAAATTTTTGCTACAGAAGTGCCTATATATATGAACAAATATGCGCATGAAAGATGTTCCCTGTAGCAGTGTTTATAATGTAATGTGTAATATATTAAAATCATGTAAACATTAATCAATCAATGAATGGTTAAATAAGATAAGGGACACCAATATTGTTAAATACTATAAGACTTTACAAAGGCTGAGGTTAAACTATTTATATTAATATAGAAACTTAGGTTAACATATATATATGTAAAAAAACTGTAAATCACAGAAAATATATAATTTAAATTAGGTTTTGAGTATATCTACATGTAGATGTACATAGATGATAGATATATTTACAGAGATAGATATAAAAACAAAGTCATTTACAGGTAAGTTTATTAGAGGAGGAGTGGGGTTACAGGAAAAAGTTTTACTTTTTAACCTCTTGGTATTCATATTTTGCTTTACTAAGTTATATAATTTTATTGAATTAAGGGATTGAGCTTATTTTTCAAGTCAAAATGAATACTACCTTTAAGAAATTTTCAACTTTGAAATTTGATCTGGGGAAACAGTTATATACGTTACCACCAAAGGGAGTTTTATTAGAAGTTATGGAAAATAAAACATTATTGAAAATTGCCCTCTAGTTAGTACAAATTTCTTTCTTACTCTGAAATTCTAGCAATCCATAATTGTCCTTGGATGACCAAACTGAATACAACCACCCAAGAAGTTATTTCAAAAATATTTCTTCCAGGAGATAACCCTTCAAAACCCTTTCCTTTCGAGGCTTCATTTTCAATAGTTATCTACTGCCTGAGTTTCTGCTTCACAGGCTAGAGACATTTGTCTTCTGTTTATGCATGAACATGAACTTTTTCATTTCTTCTACAAGATATTAAGTCTCAAAGTGCTTGAATGATTTGATTACCTACTTCAACATAGAGGGTTGATAATCACAGAAGACAGACCTATTGCTGGTAAATGAAGATCTGCCAATGATTTATTAGTGCTTTAGAACAGCGATGCAAGAGTTATGGCTGAGCAGGCACTTCCATTATAAATATCTATTTTGCTTTCATTTTATGGCAAAAATCATGCACAGGCAGAAGGTTTCACTTCTTTAAACACAGTCTGTAATTATTCAGACAAAATTATAGCTCAGAAATTTGAGTTTAATTAAGATAAATCTGTGGTTTTCCCTTTTTGTTGTGGTTTTTTAATGATATAAAAATCTCATTGTGAAATGCTGCAAGCATTTTATAGCATGTTTTATACAGGGGAATTTTGAAGTACTCCAGAGCTTTGTGACACTCTGATATCACAGAAAAGTGATGTGTTTTGAAAAATGACACAAAAGAGACCATGTCAGTTAGTGAAATCATGACAAGGAGGCTAGTTGCTTTAGAAATCATTCTCCATTAATCTAACATTTTCTGAGAATGTTTTATTTAGAAAATACTAAAATCATTGGTCCACGCTGATGTTTTCCAGTGACTCACTCTGATGTCTAAACCAAACAATATTTTTGCTCTTATTGCCTTCTAAAATGTTGATAGATTTTGATTAAGTTTGATTTAACATTAAAGTATATTAAGTTCTGGATGCAGACATTTTCATCTGTATCTGATGCAAGATTGAGTCCAATATATGTCTCAAATGAATGTACCTTCAACATCTAAAGGAAATTCAATACACAGATACATGGTAGAGAAATATGTGATATTACTGGTTAAGATATATAGTTTGCAGAACTATTTGTGAAAAATTATTATATAAATATGGCCAAGTACTTGAAAAATAAAACTATTGTTTTTCAGGGTGAAGGCATAAAGAAAACTAACATTTGGTGAAAGCCTACTTTTGTGCTAGGAAATTTATAGCATTATCTCATTTTTTCCTTACACTAGCCTGGAATGGTAAGGAACTGAGTCTTACAGATGATTAATGACTTGTCTAAGGTCTGAAGTCTAATAAAAACAAAAGCTTGGACTTGAACCCAGGGCTGTATAACACAAAACTTGTGCTCTTTCAACTGTGACTCTCTTTTCCTATCTAATTTTTTAAAAAAATAACAATGACAAATACATGTGTATACAGGTAGCTGTGTTTAAAAAAAAAACAAACTTTTATTAATTCAACATATATTAAGCTAGAATGTAAGCTCCATGAGGGCAGGAAGCATGTCCATTGTGTTTCTTATTATGTACCCACCACCTAATTCAGTGCCTGGTGACAGCAAATGCTCGATGAACATTGTGTGAGTGTATAAGTAGAAATAAAAGGTATTTAATATCCATTCAAATGAATATCAATAACATAAATTATAATTCCTATGAATAATATAAATGCATAATTTATATACTATGTTTCAATGTTTGAGAACTTCCCAATATTTCAGTGCTAAGGCCACATTTATTACTGTGGTAAAAGACATAAATTTACCATCATAACCATTTTTAAATGTATAGTACAGTAGTGTTAACTATATGGACCTTACTTTACAACAGATTTCTAGAACTATTTCATCTTGCAAAACTGAAATTCTATACCCATTGAACAGCTCCCCTCTTCCCCTTTACCCCAGCCCCCAGCAACCACCATTCTACTTTGTTTCTAAGAATTTGACTACTTTAGACACCTCTTTTAGGTCCCTTTGCGCCTGCTACATTTCACTTAGCACTATTTTCTCCATGTTCATCCATGCTGTTGCAAATGGAAGAATTTCCTTCCTCTATTAAGGCAGAATATACCATTGTATGTGTATACTACATTTTCTTTATCCAATCATCCATTGATGGATATCTAGGCTGCTTCTACTTCTTAGCTATTATAAATAATGCTGCAATGAACATGGCTGTGAAAAAATCACTTTGAGTTCCTGCTTTCAATTCATTTGGATATACACTGAGAAACGAAATCACTGGATCATATGGTAATTCTCTTTTTTAGTTTTTGAGGAACCTACATAATGTTTTCCGTAGGAGTACACTATTCATTTTATAATACATTCCCATCAACAGTGTGCAAGGGCTCTGATTTCTCCATATCCTCATCAACACTTGTTCTTTCCTCTTCTCTTTCCTTTCCTTTCTTCTTCTTCTTTTTTTTTTTTTTTTCTGAAAGGGGCCATCCAATGCGGTGAGAGGTGATATCCTATTGTGGTTTTGATTTGCATTTCCCTGATGACTACTGAATTTGAACATCTTTTCATATGCTTGTTGGCCATTTTTGTATTTTCTCTGGAGATGTGTTTATTCAATGCTTCGCCCATTTTAAAAACTGGATTATTTGTTTTTGGTGTTAAGGTATAGGAGTTCTTTATACACTCTGGATATTAACCCCTTATTAGATATATTAATATATTAGATATATAGCTTGCAAATCTTTTCTTCCATTCTTTTCACTCTGTTGTTGTACAGATATTTTTAAGTTTAATGTAATCCCATTTGTCTATTCTTCCTTTTATTGCCTGCTGTTTTGGTGCCAAATCCCATGTCATAAAACTATATCCCTATGTTTATAATTTAAAAAGGAGTTTATAATTTCTGGTCTTATGTTTAGGACTTTGATCCATTTTGAGTTAATTTATGTATATGTGTATATATATATATACATGTATATGTATATATACGTATATATATATATATATATATATATATATATATATATATGTAGTGTAAAATAAGGGTCAAACTTAATTTGTTTGCATATAAATATCCAGTTTCCCCAGCATCATTTATTGAAAAGACTACCCTTTCCCCATTTGTTAGCCTTGGTACCCATGATGAAGAACATTTGAAAGTTACATGATGGTTAATTTCTGCAATTTGTATCCTGTTTCACTGGTCAAGATGTCTAGCTTTATGCTAGTACCATACTGTTCTGATTACTATAGCTTTGTAATATATTTTGAAATCAGAACGTGTAAAGTCTGCATCTTTGTTTTTTTTCTTGAGGTTGTTTTGGCTATTTGAGGTCCTTTGAAATTCCACAACAATTTTAGAATTATTTTTCTATTCCTGACAAAAATGCCGTTGAGATTTTGGTAGGGATTTCACTGAATCTGTATGTTGCTTGGGGTGATATGGACATTTTAATTACATTAAATCTTCCAGTCTATGAACATGAGATGTCTTTCCATTTATTTGTGTCTTCTTAAATTATTTTCAGCAGTGTTTTGTGATTTTCAGTGTACAAGTGTTTTGCCTCCTTGGTTAAGTTATTCCTAAGTATTTTATTATTTTTGATTCTATTATAAATGGAACAGTTTTCTTAAGTTGATTTTCAGATAGTTCATTTTTAGTACATGAAAATTCAACTGATTTGTGTGTGTTGATTTGTATCTTGCAAATGTGTGGAATTTGTTTATTAATTCTAACAAAATTTTTGTGGAATCTTTAGTGTTTTCTAGATATAAGATCATGTCATCTGGAAACAGAATTAGTTTTACTTCTTCCTTTCCAATTTGGGTGTATTTATTTCTTTTTATTGCCCAATGGCTATGGCTAGGATTTCCAGTACTATGTTGAATAAAAGTGGTGAGAGAGGATACCCTTGACTTGTTCCTGATATTAGAGGGAAAGCTTTCATTTTTCACCATTGAGTATCATAGTACCTTTGGACTTTTCATCTATGGTCTTAATTACATTGAGGTTAGTGATTTCTATTCCTAGTTTGTTGGGAGTTTTTTTTTTTTTTTTTAATCATGAAATGGTATCGAATTTTGTCAAATGCTTTTTTCTGTATAAATTGAAATGATCATGTTTTCCCCCTTTATTCTGTTAATGTTATGCATTACATTAATTTGATTTTCACATGTTGAACAATCCTTGCATTTTAGGAATAAATTTCAGTTGGTCTTGGTGTATACGTTTTTTAAATGACAAAACTGAAGCTCAAGGAGGTTAGTTAGTTAAATAGATTCCATGCTACTGCTAAGTTATAGAGCCAGAATTCAAACGAACTTCTGACTCGTCTAGAAGCTTCCTGTTTAACCTATGTAGAAGTTTCCTGCCTTGGAAGTGTGGAATAGTGTGAGTAGATGATTTGTGGTTTTGGTTTGAGAACTGCTTCACTAATATGTAAAGTTCCTGATGACTGATTGATCATATTCTTGAATCAAAATTTCTGAACATGTCTCTTCTAACCTGCTCTTGTTTCATCTCCGATGCATCAATATTCTCCACTGCCTTATGCATAGCTCAAAGCCTGTTTTCCCTGACCCCCAGGTTTGTCCTGTGCTGCTATTTGCTGCCAGTGCCCTTCACCCAAGCTCCTCATTTCTTTCAGCAGCTATACCTGTACTGAACACTGTATTTTGCTATAGGAAATATCTGGCAGCATTATCCCACTTGGACCACTGAGAAACACTTTATATTCTGAAAGGAAATGATAGATTGCAATAGGTACCCCATGTTAGCCTATTGTTTTTATTTAATCAAACCAGCCAATTATAGGTAATTTAGAAATAATACAAAATTATTTGGTGTTTGGAGAAAATTACTAAATAGCCTGACTTTCTGGGAGGTAAGGATAAATGCCTTCAGTGACTAACACCAGGCTTGGGACACAGTAGTTGAAGTGAATTTGGGGCATGTATGAATGCATGCCTGAAAATGAGTTACTGAGGCATCCTGAATGATTCTCTACTTATGGTTTTATTTCTTATATAAAACAAATGCATTACATTAGTAATTTCATTAAATTAATCTAAATCTAAGAACTGTGCAAATGCCATGTTATCTATATTAACTGTAAGATGTGGTGATTAAGAAAGTGAGTCCCTTACAGAATAAAAATAAAACCCAACTTGGAAATAAAAAGAAAAGAAAAATGAAAATCAATCTTGGGTGTGAATCTACCAGTTATACATTATGTGACTTTTGGCAAGTGCCTTGATTTCTCTGTGCTTCAGTTGATTTCTCTGAGCCTCAGTTGATTCATATGTCCTCAATAATAAATATAAAGTCCTAACAAAGTACTTGGCACTTAATAAGCATTACATATTTTCTAGCAACTATTATAAGAGAAGAATAGCTTTAGGTTTAGTCATTTTTATCTATAGCTCTGGCTTGAAAGCCTGACTTGGGGACAGAAATTTAAACCCAGGTAAAGGTCCCCAAAATGAAAGTAAAAATGTTAATTCATAACAGTCCCTTCTGGAATATTTGTTGGTTAATTGAGATGCAAGGTAAATTTTCATCCCATAAAAGATAATAAAAATAACAATAATAATAACAGCAGCAATAACAAAAACAATAACACTACACTCTGTGACAAATTCAAATCTTGTTACAGGCATGGTGAACCCCTTTGTATCAACTTCTGCTTTCAGTCACCTGTTTCTAGCTTTCAGTATTTTAGTCCTGAGCTGCAGAGTTTTCATCAAAGGGGAGAAAAGGTGGGTAAGCCACAGAGAATGAATACAGGATAATTTTGAGAATCACCTGAAAGAAAAAGGGGCTTGCAGATTCCATTTAAATGTGACACCAGTTAGAGAGGGCATTCTTCAATCGCAAACACACACAGCATCTATTGACTTCAGTTCTCTGGCTCTTTCCCTGCAGAGCAGATCCAAGCACAAAGCCCCCACTGTCTTCAAAAGGAAGCTTTGTGCTTGGATGGGCTCAGCAGGAAGAAGATGAGAAGCTGACCCCTGGTTCTTGTTCTTTTCCCAGATGCCTTTGCCTACAAGACACTGTGCTAAGGTATGCAAATGCTGTACAATTTTTAGTATGTTCATAGGCAGGTTGTTTAAGAAATGGCAGTTGGGACTTCATTGTGCTGAGCTACATGATGGCAGACATACAAGTAGTCCTGAATTTCAACCTTGCATTTAGTTACTGTGATAAAAGTTAACCTTAGACCAAATCAAATATATCTTAACAAGTTGTTACATAGAGTCTATCTTCAACTGAATGCTAAAGCAACCTAAATACCTCTAAGCTAGTCAAGAATCCCCGTGATATTTTGGCTTGGCTTTGGAGATATTAAATGAAGAGTTCGGGTATTGTTCCCATTCTTACTCAATCCCTCCTTGGTTTCAACTCCATGAGGGAGAAAATTATCACACCTCTTTAGATTTGTTCTATATAGTTTATTAGATCCAAATGTGGTAAGAAACTCTGGACCAATTCTCTAAACCAGCTGTGTTTCTACATACTACAATATTGCATTTTGGACATAACTTTGCATGTTGTAATAGCACTCTGAATGATTGAGATAATTCAAATACCCTCAATGTTCGCTGTGGATATGTAATTGAAGTGAGGCTGGACCAACATAGTTCAACATCACTGGACTGTATTTTCAGAAAAAAATGAAGAAAATTTAATAGAAGTTACTTTAAACATTGATTTTTAGAGTTATTGAGAAAATATTAAATAACACCTCAAGGTCTTTTTTTTTTCCTTAAAGTTCTATGAATTACTAAAGATCACCCTCCATTTTTAAAATCTGACTGAAATTTATACTTTTTACCCAGGGTGATTGTTTTCAAAGGCAATTCGATCTTTGAAGGATTCAAAGAAACTATATATATATATATGAGACTTTTGAAGATTGAACATTCTTACTGTATTCTTATATGGTGTATTTTAAATTTGGATTGTATTTTCCCAGGAGTGAGGAAATATTTCTTTGCATATATGCAACAGTGCTAATAAACTGAAGGAACTCATTGAATGTAAATTAGAAAAGAGTATGATATTTCTACTGTTTACTGGGAACACAAAATTTAAAAAATATATACATGCCTTGATCTGTCTCAAAAGAAGCAGCCATATTTCATTAAAAAATATTACATCATAAAGATTATTCTATTTTCTAAGAAATAAACTCTAGGAGGTTCAGTTGATTTTTATAATATTTTATAATAACTAGTCATGAACTTAAAATGTATTATTAAGAATACTCTAAATAACAATTACTCATGTAGCAATAGAATGCTTAGAATATTTAGTAAAATATTTATTTTCCTTATTCGTTTTTTTCATGATAGGTATTAGGTTTAATATGTCGTAATTAAAAATTTCAAGTATATGCCAAAATGAAAATACAACAACCCCCATATGATTTTAACCATCAAATCTGTAGCAAAATATTTCATCATTACTGCTTTCTCTCCCTTTTATTTTTTTTATAGGAGAATTCTAAGGCAAATCCCAGACATCACATCATTTCACCCATAAATACTTCATGGAATATTTTTAAATAATTTTGTGAAAAATAAAATAAAGGCATCTGCTAATATACCTGTGAAATGATCACATTTTAAAAATTACAACTTTTAAAAATACTGCCTAACATCCAGTCATTATTAAAATGTCCCCGATTGTCTAAAAATAGTTTTGATACAGTGTTTTCTCCTATGTATTCTATTTATTTATTTTTCTATTTCTAAAGAGTTTATAATTAAGAAAATAGAAAAACAGGAGACTCACAAGTACACACCTATTGAGAACAGATAGTGAGTATATAACTTTTATAATGAATCAGTTCTTATAACTCATTTATGGATTTAAAAGGAAGAAAAAAATGAGATGTTTATAACATAGATAGGATTTAAAAGGAAGAAAGAAGATGAGATTTTTATAACATAGATAGGATTTAAAAGGAAGAAAGAAGATGAGATGTTTATAACATAGACAGAACCAAGTGGAATTTTACTATAAAAAATCTTATGAAAGGGTGTGAATTAGATGCTCTCTCTGGATTGCTCAGAACATCTTAAAAGGCCAACACTTAGTTCTTTTACTTTAATCGTCTACTGCTTTCTTTTGGTAATGAGTATTGATGACTAGGATGAAGGCAGCTCTTTTCTATCATTTAATCTACATAAAATAATTCAATCTGTATTAGAAATAGTTCTGAGGGAAATACTGCATTACTTTTTTTTCTTTTTTTTTTGTTTCCTTTGACTTTTTTTTTAACATCTTTATCAGAGTATAGTTGCTTTACAATGGTGTGTTAGTTTCTGCTTTATAACAAAGTGAATCAGCTACACATATACATATATCCCCATATCTCCTCCTTCTTGCGTCTGCCTCCCATCCTCCCTATCTCACTCTTCGAGGTGGTCACAAAGCACAGAGCTGATCTCCCTGTTCTATGTGGGTGCTTCCCAGTAGCTAGCTATTTTACATTTGGTAGTGTATGTATGTCAATACCACTCTCTCACTTCGTTTCAGCTTATTGAAGTTAAAGTTTGCTTTAACTTGTTTGGATCTATAACAACACAGAAAAATAATATGATTCAATGTGTTTCATGAAAACCTGGTTGGAAGACATACACCCAGTCTATTTTACACTTAACCAATTTAATCTATTTGCTAAATATGTTCTCAAAATGTGAATGCATTTTCACTCTGTGCCTTTGCTCATGTTATTCTATCCTCCTGGAATATCCCTTCTCTTACTTCCCATCTTCTGAATATTTGCTCATTTTTAAAGTCTCGTTCAAATGTGAACTGTTCTCTGTGGTCTTCCCTGGCTCTCTCAAGTAATCCCAGGTGGAATTTATCAATTCTTTCCCAATACTTCCATAGCATTTTGTTCATGCCAACTATCAAAAATTAGATAATTGGATTGTATTTTGTAAAAATGAATAAGCAATCTCATAATTTTTACGGCATCCTATTTTACCAGTTCTGTGTGTACTGTTTTTGACATTCCTGCTTACCCTAACCAAATGTCAAAAAGATACTCTCTTAGAATTTCTTCTAAAAGCTTCTTTGTTTTGCCTTCACACTTAAATCTGCTCTCCTTCTATTCTCCTGGAGAGCTAGTGTAAAACATAATTATTACTTTCATAGATGTTTGGCTGAATTTCCTGGCAAAACCCTGGAATTTCCTCTGTGTGAATGTTTTAACTAGTGGATTTAATTATTTAAACTAGATTTAGTAACACTCAAATTTTCTATTTTTTTAATGCATTAGTTTTGGTATTGTTTTTCTAAAAAGTTGTCCATTTTGTTTAATTGTCAAATACTTGTGAATATCCTCTATTTTTAAATGTCTGTATCACTGGTGGCAATATCCATTTTTCATTCTTTCTATTGACAGTTGAGGTTTTCTAACATATCTCTCTTTATCGTTCTTACGATAGGTTTGTAACTTCAATTAATATTACACAGAACCAACTTTTGGCTTTACTCACTTTATTTCTTATCCATTATTACATTTCAGTAATTTCTGCACATTATTAATTTTGTTGAGAATTTAACTTGATCTTCTTTTTCTAACTTCTTTTAGTGGGTATCTAGATAATTGATAATCAGGTCTTTTTCTTTTATGACCTATCCATTGTAAGCTACACATTTTTATCTAATTACTATGCTATGGTCATCCGTCAAGTTTCTTTATGTCATATCTTCATTACTTAGTTAACTATATTTCCCATTTTCCATGCTTCCTTTGTGCTTTTTGTCACCTATAGCTTATTTAAAAGTGTTTTGCTTAATTTCAAAATATATGGGGATTTTTCTAGTTGTAAAATTGAACTGATTTTTAGCTTAATTTCACAGTGGTCAGAGTTTCTCTGAATAATTTCTGTCTTTGAAACTTTTGAAGTTTGCTTTATGAACTAGCATATTGTTAATTTTGGTACATTTTTTATTTGCACTAGAAAAGAATGGGGGTTATGTTTCTGGTTTCAGAATTCGATATATTTCATTTAGATCAATCATGTTAACTTTGTGGCTCCAGTTTTCAGTACACTTTCAGGTTATGGTGAGTTTGTTCTTTCCTTTTTTAAGAGAGATGCCTTCAATTATTTCATTATGATAGTGAATTTATTTTTCTTTAATTTCTTTTTCATATTTTTATTTCTATTTTTACTCTATTATTGGGTGCACACATATTTAAAAGTGTTATACAGAATGAAATGGCTCTTTTGTGGTTCTACAATATCATCTTTGACTTTAACAACGCTCTTGCCTTAAACTCAATTTTGGATGTAATTAGTATAGAAATGCCAACTTTTCTGGGAGTGCCATTGTACTTCATATCAGTTTCCATTCTTTTACAATTTATGTTTTCTTATATTTAGTATACCTTTTATAAGAAGCATATATATTTGGGTTTTGCATTTTTTACAGGCTGAGAATTTTATTCTTTTACTTGTAGTATGTGGTTCACTTGCATCTATTGTAACTACTGATACAGTGTGTTTATATCAACACTCTTCTGTTTCTTTTCTATTAGACCAATTAAAAAGTTTTGTTTAAAGATTTGGCCATTAAAAAATTGATCTATTGTTTTTATCATTTAATCTTTCTTATTAACTTCTTATATAATAGTTTTCTTAGTTTTTATCTTGGAGATTAAAACATGAATTTTACAGCACTCTAAATGCAACTCCTGCTAGAATCATTTATTGAGGTATAATTGCTATACAAAAAAACTGCACATATAATGCACACAATTTGATGAATTTGGACATATATATATATACCCATATATATATACCCATGCTACTATCACCACAATCAAGGTTAATAAATCTATTCATCACCTCCAAAAGTTTTCTTATGTTTTTTTTTCCTAGTAAGAATGCTTAACATGAGATCTACCCTCTTAACAAAATTTTAAGTATACAATACCATATTTGTTAACCATAAGTATTATGTTGTATAACAGATCTCTAGAATTGTTCATCTTGCATAATTAAACTTCATACCCATGAAACAGCACTCTTCCTCAATTTGAAACCTTGGTGCTACCTTTTACATTACTGTTATCATGTATTTTCAATCTAGATACATTTTAAACATTATGACACATTACTAACTTTGCTTGCAATAGTCAACATTTATTTATGTTAATTCATATAATTATCCTTTCTATCATTTTTATTCCTCTAGCACACACACGGCTGAAAAACCTCCTTTTGGATTTAATGTAATGGAGGCATGCCAGTGCCAAAATGTCTGTTTTATCTTGTCTAAAAAAAAAAAAAAATAGTGTTGCCCTCAGTTTTGAAGAACATATTCACTGGGTATAGAATTCTAGGTTGGCAATTTCTTCTCTTGCTCTTTCTCTTCACCTATCATTCCTTTTTTCTGCTTTTTACCATTTCTGTTGAGTCTTATTGCTGTGCTTTTATGTTATTTGGCTCCCTCCCACTCAACTCCAGAATGTTTTGAAAATTTTTCTCTTTACTTTTAGTTTTAAGCATACTGGCTCTGGAGTTTCTGGGTATGGTTTCCATTGTATTTATTCTGCTTGATATTCACAGTGTTTCTTGACTCTACAGAATGATGTTTTTTACCATTTTTGGAAAACCTCTCAAAAGTATCACATCAAATATTACATCAGTTCCATTCTCTCTCTACTTTCTTTCTGGAATTAAAAATTCAATCATTTAAAAAACTTTTATTGCACCCCACATGTCTCTTACACTCTTTGAAAAATATTCTGTATGTTTTACTTCTGAATTTCAGTTTGGTACTTTCAGTTCAAGAATCACCTTTGATGTGTCCAATCTACCAAACTTACCTATTGTTAAAGAGCGTTCTCATATACTCTTCACCCAAATTCCCCTAAATTCATATTTTACATAGCCATGGGGCATTTATCAAAAATAACAAATTAACATTGGTACAATAGTGTCAACTAAACTGCAGACTTCAAACAGATTTCAACAGATTTTCCACCAATGTCCTTTTAACTTTCTGATGATACAATTCACAATATCACATTGAATTTAGTCCCCATGCCCCCATTATCTCCTCTAATCTGTAATAGTTTCTCAGTCTCTCCTTGCTCTTTTTTTTATAACCTTGAGAATTTCAAATACTACAGATCAGTTATTTTGTAGGATATCCCTCCATTTGGATTTCTCTGATGTTTTCTCATGGTTAGAATAGATTTATGAATTTTAGGAAGTATAATGCAGAGATGAAGAATAACACTCATAGCATTATATCAGGGGATATGTATCAACATGATTTATTACTGGTCATACTAGAATTAATCACTTGGTTAAAGTTGTATTTTCCAAAAAAGTTACTATTTTTTCCTTCCCTTATTCTATTTGTTAGAAGCAAGTCTGTAGGTCCGGACCACACTCATGGGAAAGAGGAGTATCAAATAATTTCAAATCATATGTAAAGAGCACCATAGTAGTTAGTAAATTCTGGAGGAGATAATGTGAGGTCATGCAAATATCCCATTTCTCTTTACAATTTCACCCACTAATTTTAGCATTTTTTTCTGTGAAACCTGCCTATAGCAATTATTACTATGTTCTGTTCCTCTCATAATTTTGATTTTTACATGTATCATTCGTATTACTTGGAATTTTTCTCTAAGAAATATTTTTCTATGCCTCTTCTTTATTTAATATTTTATTTTTATCAATATGGACTCATGGTATTAATTTTTTCTTTGGTTATAACCAATACTATTGTTGTTTATTTTATTGCTCAAATTGTTCCATCTTCAGCCACTGGGAACTTTTATTTTCTTTTAACATGTCTTTATATGTTTTCTTTCTTTTTTTTAGCACTGCCTTATTTTTTACACTGTGAGGTGCCCCAAGATCATATTATATTTTCTCTGCTCCAGCCCTAGAATCAGCCATTCCTCCAGGGAACCAAGGTTCCTTTTATTGTAAAATGGTATTTAGAAAGTAATAAATGAATGCTATATATGCTAATTGCTACTGAGATGTCATTACCTCTAGGCTCTCTCAGTGGACAGAGCTAGAAAACATATGTATGTATCTGTAATTATTTCTATATCTGCATGTGTATTAATAAAAATAAGCATGCATTTATACTGATAACCCCGTAATCTAATCAGCACAATAGGGTTAAGTTTAGCCTCTCTACTTACTTATTTGTTATTTTTTTCTGAGACATTGAGAAATATGTCTCCTATTATCTATAATTTATTTACTTATCTGTTCAGTCTCAGTATACACATAAAGTACTTTCAGAAGTGCTAATCTGTACCCTGATTAAATAAACAAATTTACCATCTAGAATGCAGTGATTATATACAGTATAAAATGACTTTTGACAAGGATGTCAAAGAATTCAATGGGGGAAAAATAGTCTTTTCAAAAAATGGTGTTGAATAATTGGATAGTTCAACAGCAAAAATGAACCTTACAATATATACAGCAAATATGCATATGACATGGATAATAGATCTAAATGTAGGAGCTGCAAGTATCAATTGTCTAGAAAACATTGGTGACCTCTGATAGGTGAAGCTTTGTTAGTACACAAATACAGGAAACAAACAAAAAAACCCACTAAGTTAGACTTCCTAAAGATTAAATATATATATTTTTCCCATTTGAAAGACACTATTTTGAAAATGAAAGAGAAAAAAACCCCAGACTAGAAGAGATCATTCACAACATATCATGTGTTTGTTAAAGAGTTGTATCCAGAATATACATAAAGATCCTACAACTCTCTATAAGATGAAGAGCCCAATTTTAAGATATAAGAAAAATATTTACATATATGCTACTAAAGAATATATTAAGATGGCAAACAAGCACATGAAATATGTGCAACATCCTTAAGCTTTAGTAAAATTCATATTAAATCTATACTCATTAGAATGGCAAAAGTAAAAAAGATTGACAATACCAAGTGTTGGTAAAAATATATAGCAATTAGGACTCTCATTCTCGTATATTGCTAGTTGGAATACAAAATGACACAGACAATTTTAAATACAGTTGACAGTTTTTGTTTACAAAGGGAAACGTACATTTAACATATGATCCAGAGATCCCACTCCTAAGCATTCATCCAAAGAATTGAAAACATATGGCTGTATAAAACTTGTGTTTAAGTCATAGCAGCTTTATTCATTATAGCCCCATACTGCAAATAATCCAAATAAAGACGGTCTTCATTTTATTGCTTTATATTCTCTTCAACTGTGTATTCTTAACATTTCTTTTCCAAATATTTTCTTAGTTTTTTTCTTTTTTTAATTCTAAAGATGCCATTCCTCCCTTTCCCCTGCAACCTAGGCTTTCAATTCATGCTGTTAATTCATGACCACACTGAACAAACACAGTCCTGTCTAGTTCTTCTCTTTTCACTGATATAATGCTCAGTGGATTTTTCTTTACTCTGTTCACACTTTATCTAAGATGTATGTATCTTCCTCAGGGCATTACAATGTGAGGTGCCAGATGTTAAATTCTACCAGTTTCTCTGTACCTCACAGAACAGGGCAGGGAAAATGGGCAGTGAGAAAGTCAAGCCTTCCACTATGTCTTCATTGTGATTCTGCTAAGTATGTTCTAACAAGTTTCTGGGAACTTGGTAGAGGATTCAGCTAACTGAGTTAATAGCTATACTATCAATATTTCACCACTCCCCAGGCATCCCTTATTGCCATGCAACTTGATTGTACTCTCTCAGTCTGACTTAGTGACCAGTGCAATACTGGTAACTGTAACTCAAGCAATAGCTTTGTCATTTTCCCCCCAGGCTCTCAAATCCTGCTCCACGCATGAGCTTTGGGTGATTGGGCTTATTCCATCTGTCATTACCATGAGGACATGCCTGGGCTAATGTGCTGGAAAGCAAGAATCACAGGCACCATTGTCTCCATTCCCTTTTGTCCAGACTACAGCCGACTGAATGCCTGATATGTGAGTGTTCCAGCACCAGATGAACCACACAGCCACACCCCTAAATCACTGAACTGCAGAAGCATTATCAGAATAAATGACTATCTGTTCTATGTTTGAGTTTTGAGGTGCCTGTTTACACAGCACTGTTGTCTCAAGGAATAACTTGTACAGTGACAAATCCTTTTCCTTTATGGCCAGAGATTTTGCTATCCTGGTTTAGCATGGGTCCCTGGAGATTTCTGTAAGAAGATATAAGCTTAGGCTCTGCTCCTATGTATTTCACTTGGATGCATCAAGCCAAACTTTAAAGATTATTTATCTTTTGTATGACATCACTCTTTCTTCTGTTAGCTACTGATTTAGTACTGTTGGTGCTTTTTGCTCATTTATTTTTTCGATTTTGGAAGTTCTGAACTGTGGTTTTACTCTACTATGTTAAACAAGCTGCACAGTTATTTTAAACATGGTAGTACCTCTCTCTTTAGATACGAAAAAAATATTTTAAAGCACTCTTAAATTTGAAGCAAGAGCTGTTCAGCAAATTGTATACCATGTATGATATAAAATCTTTAGTTTTTCAAGACAAAGATTTATACAGCAGGAATTTAATATATAATAAATACATATTTTAAAACATATAGAAACTATTTAGATGACAAAAGAGATGAATTCATAAGATGCTGACCATTTTCCTAGCATATGGTTGAATTTCAATTAAAGAAAAAAATATAAATATGGTTTGAAAGCTATTCAGCATTTAATGTTTAAGTATTTCTCATAGGATTTTTAAAAAAATCATAGTTCACTTTACTAATAGTAAATGTGGGTTTGGAAATTTTCTAAGATTCAGTCTTGTTTTTCACATCATGGCCTAACCATATTATTAAAGAAACTTATAGTGTTTCCTCTACCCCACCACATGCTGCCCATCTCTGAATCACTACCTGAGCAAACCCCAAAGACAATACTCTGTCAAATAACATTTGATTAAATGGAATGACCATCTATCATCAGAGCACAGTGATTAAAATGTCCTCTGATATCAACACCATCATCCATTAGTTAAAGGTAGAATTCATTTCAGCAGAGAAAAAAATATCAACCAAATGAGGTACTACAAATATGATTAATCAGCTTTTAATTACTTAAGACTCATAGAACCTTTCAGAAAGGCAGGAAAAAACTTTCCATAAAAATATCTAAAGATAAACCAAGGATGAATGTATAACATTTGATATCACTGAATGCTCACAGTGGCATGTGCGGTTTTCTTGAGATTTTAGCAAAGTACTGTCAACTTGCCTTAGTATTGTGCATTTGACTTAGATGTGTATGTTTCAAATGACAAGATTACCTCCCTGACCAAGCTTTGTCAGTCTCCTCTGAATCCTATTCTCCTGGAGGCTTCAATGTTTGGAATTCTGTGTTCCTCTTTACATTACCCAAAGGTAGCAAGAATCTCACTAAGTCACTTTAGCAAGAAATCCCACCCTGGATATCTGATCTCCCTCAATATCTGATCAAATCTTATCCCTACAGTTCACCTTGGCCTGTTTTCAGAGAGAATCCTGTAAAGTCCCTTTAGCTAGAACCCCCTCTACCCCTGATGCTTCCTCCCAGTAATTTTTCATCCACTGACCCCTCCACCCAGCTCCTTGACTATAAATTCACACTTTTCCTTGTGTTCAGAATTGAGCCCGCTTCTATACTGGGGTCTCATTTCCTCCATTTTAGTACTTCCTGAATAAAAGCTGTTTCTACCACTTTAACTAGTGTTCAGCTCTGGCTTACTTTGACACAACCAAGATAAAACAAGTTACCTTTTGCTTAGAGAAATAACATTTTGAATAGCACGAAAGACTAATTTTAGCATTAACTGTTATAACCCACTAGAATCATATAATATGTGATTAAACAGTTCTAAGAAGTTCCGAGAGTTGTGAGAAGACAAATGGGGCTCTTAGTTTATGCTGAGGAGGGATCGACAAATTGAAGAAGAGATGTTGACAGACTTTAAACAAGCATTCTTTAATCTAGTGCCTCCTACTCTGCTCTTAACAACAAGGTAGAAACCAGAGTATATTTAGTCTAAATATAACAACAAATTGATTTCTTGTGAGGGTTAGCTTAAGTTCTACAAACATTTTTTTTTTTTTTTCTGGTACGCGGGCCTCTCACTGTTGTGACCTCTCCCGTTGCGTTGCGGAGCACAGGCTCCAGACTCGCAGGCTCAGTGGCCATGGCTCACGTGCCCAGCTGCTCCGCGGCACGTGGGATCTTCCCGGACCGGGGCACGAACCCACATCCCCTGCATCGGCAGGCGGACTCTCAACCACTGCGCCACCAGGGAAGCCCTACAAACATTTTTTTAAATCAAGTAAGAATATCTAATTTTATATTGTTAAATTTCTAAAAGATGAATGCTAACCAACAGATTTGCTTACAAAATTTTTGATACTATTTGTATTCAGAGGTATACAGGTTCCATGGCTATGTACTCATAATGAAATGTGCCTTAGAAAAAATCCATTTCTTTACACATGGCATGATATAGCAATAACTCACATTTACAGCACTGCCTCTGATTTTACAGTGCCATATATAGAATACTCTAGGGTCACCAAGTTGAGGCTAATACTGTTTTCCAAATGTTCCTGGCAGTTTCTTAACTCAGTGCTCTGTTCATGATAGCCCTGGTGCCTGGAACACCTTCTTCCATGTATGTCTGTGTTCCGTAGAATAACCCATTCTTAATACTCCCATACCATCTCTTTCAGGTAGCTTTACTGAATCCACTTGAAATCACATCAGTCACTTCACCTTGCCCCTCAGTTCCTCTTGTGGCCCCCCTTTTTTCTTCCACTATGTTTTTTTCATTTTTCTGATTAAACTTATGTTTGGGAAAGAACCCTCTTAATCATGTTTCACAAGGCAGCTAGCACTCACCATACAAATATAAATATAAAGTATAAATATAATGACAACAATCAGAAACTTAAAAATCTACCATAGTTTAAAAGATGTGAATGAATTTTATAATATTCTAGCAATTTCTTCTATGTGGGATAAAGGAGGAAGTAAGTATAAGTTTCATGATAGTCACTGAGTGCAAGAAGGTACTCTGCTGGAGATGTTTTTGGCCTGGGGAGATGGGTCAAGAGGTTGCCTGTGAAAATTCACACAACTGCAGGCTTCCAGCAGAGTGTTTAACTTGTCTCTAGAAATTTGGGACTAAGGATTACAGGGTCAGATATCACTCTGTGACTTTCTTGTCACAACAGTTTCTGTGACGTTTTAATAAAAGTGAACACCTCATTAACTGAGACAAATTTTTTTTTTCTGGTTTGTGTTTGTATAATGGAAATGGTAGAATTGTTGAATTGATAAGATGGGAGAAGGCAAGTGAAGAGCCTGACAATCCCAAACTTCCTAGAAAATGTTCTTGAACTTAAAGGAGACACCCTATGTCATATTAGGACACTTTCCACAATTTAACTTATATTACAGTTAGTTATGTTCAATTTATATTTCTAAATAAACTTTAAGCAACTTGAATGAACATATCATATGGTCTTTTATGCAGCTCAACACATGACCTAATGTTTTACATATATCAGGTGCTTAAGTGTTTGAGTTCAGTGTCTTCATAAGATTATTTTGCTACCTTGAGTTAACTGATTAATTAGTTCACCAGATCAAATATTAATATAGCTATGATGATTGATTTTGGCTGTGGGTTGGCAGGCTATAATTTTCATTTTTTAATAGTTGTTACCAAATGTCTAAATAATCCAAAAATATTAACATGGTATTGTACAAATATAGCCAAAGACAAAGAAAGTTGAATTAACTACCATGAGCTTCTAGAATTTTATGACTAGAATACAGGGGAGATATTCTAGTTTCTCTCACTCATAATACAATCTCCCGGTACCTTGACATATTTACCTAAGCCTGATTCTTCCATTTTTATGTTAACCTTTTTGTAACCAAGTGGACATCATAACTCATTTTTTGTATTCATCATAGTACCAGCCAGGGCTTCTACTCAGTATTTGGTAGTGTATTGAAATTCAGCTTTATCAAACTGAAGAAAAGAACTCACAATATTCTCATCTTCCTATTGGCTTTTGCTTCAGCAGAGGTTTACAAAGACAGATAAGCCTTAAGACAGTGAACACTAATGTAGCTAAACAGGTAAAGTACTTAACAGAAAACCATAAAAATGAAAGTAGCATTATAGTCCAATAAGAAGTACGAATGTGAGGTACACGATAAAATAGCAGCATATTACAGAAAGATTTAACTAGTCAGAGAGGTTGGGAACTTTTCTTTGAGGAAGTAGGATATAAAAAAATAATATGATATTAGTTAACTAAAAAAGATAAAAGGAAAAAGTTATCCAGTTAGAAGGACAGCTAAATCCCCATGTGCAGAAGAATGGCATGACAAAGAAGCTGAATAATTTAGTGTATGTCTAATAACAGACAGAAAGGGAAATATCATATGAGCCATAGCTGTAGAAGTAAGTAGATGCCAAACCACATAGGATTTTGAAAGTAATATTAAAGTCATGTTAGGGTCTTTAGCTAAGATCAACAGGAAACCAGGGAAACATTTTAAGCAAAATTATGACACAAATTATTTTGTGTTTTAAAAAGTTTACTTGAACTGCAGTGCAAATAACCGATTATAAGATGAAAATATATGCAATTGGACCCACTATGGTTAAGGTGGCAGCAGTAGATTTGATAAAACAGTGGATTCAAAACATATTTGAATTAAGGTGAGAGAGGTGTCAAGAGTGACTCCTAGATCTTTGGCTCGCCTATTTGTTATCATTAAAAATCTAGAAAAAAACAAAAGAGCTTATGTCTTGTAGGTTCCAAGATGGCCCCCAACAATCCTTACTATCTGGTATTATCCCCCTCTCATTCTGAATCATGACTGACTTGAGTACCTGAGAGAATACTGTGGAGGTGTTATTGCAGCACCTGTGTTGGTCTCTTGGGGAGACCATCCATCATATTGTGAAGACACTTCAGCAGCCCTCAGGAGAAGCCTGTGTGGAGAGTAAGGGAGGCCTTCTGATAACTGACAGTACTGATTGGCCAGACTTGTGAATAAGGTACTTTAGAAGCTCATCTTCCACCTTTCCTCAAGCCTTAAATGCCTGCAGTCATGGGCAACATCTGACTGAATACCAAGCCAAAATAACCTAGTCAAGCCACTCCCAAATTCCTGACCTAGAGAAACTGTGAGAGAAAGTATATGTTTGATTTGTTTTCAGCCTCCAAGTTGTGAGGTAATTGGTTACACAGAGTTAGATAACTAACAGCTGCAGAAAGTCTCTGAGGTTGGCTTTGGGCATATTAAGTTTGAGCGGCCACCACATATCCAAGAGGAGATTAGAAACTGGCAGTTGTGTACATCCACCGGGAGCTGAGAGGAGAGTCTGGATTTGACATGCAAAATACGGAGTGACCTGCATATCACTGGTAGTTGAATCACCTACAGGAAGAATATAGAATAAGAAATTAGGCCTATGAAGAAACTTTGGGGATTTCAGCATTGAATGGCTGGGAAGAAGAGGATAGGAACACAAAGAAATACAGACAAGAAGCGATGTGGGGGGTAGGAAGAACTCAAGTTGTTCAGAGGAATGTGTGATTTAAGGAGGAAGGTATGGTCAATAGTATCGGATATTGAAAGATCCCATAATATAAGTTCAAAAAAGCATGTTGGATTTAGAAACATAGATTTCTGACCTTACTGAGAATTGCTTATGTGTATTATTTTGGGAGGAAGCCAAACTGGAGTCCATTGAAAAGACTAGAGACAGTGGAGAGAGGGAGTGAGTGTAGAACAGCTTATCAGCTCCCTTCAGAGGCATCAACTATGTAGCAATTCAAAGTGTTCTCTAATTTGGCCATCTGGAAGTCACACTGAATCACTTTCACGGTTCATTTGTACACTCAACTAGAGATCAAGTCACATCTATTACTCTTGATTTATGATTTAAAACGGTGATCACTTAATATTAGAGCCATCAAAATAAACTTACAGAAAAAACAAAAGTAATCTTAATATTTTTATGCTCCCCAATGTAATCATATAGAAAAAATTCACACTCAACAAAATAACAAAGCTTTATAATAATAGCAGAAAAAATGGGAAAAATAAAAAACGAAGTAAGAGATAAGGAATTATTATGAGTTCCTACCACAAATTCAATAGTAATGGACATATTTTCCTAGAAATTAGTGGCAATAATCATAGGAGAGAAATGAAAAAAATACAGGAAACACAATGTGTCCAACAAAAGAAAAGAGCAAGAGGGAATACCACAATAGTTACTCAAACCTAGAAATTCCCCATTAGTCTGATTGCATATACATGGATGGTAGTGTTCTATTAAAAAAGAGTGGTTTCATGCCGCGGAGCGGCTGGGCCCGTGAGCCATGGCCGCTGAGCCTGCGCATCCGGAGCCTGTGCTCCGCAACAGGAGAGGCCACAACAGTGAGAGGCCCGCGTACCGCAAAAAAAAAAAAAAAAAAAAAAAAAAGTGGTTTCTTTTCTTTCCTTCTTCATCTACAACTTTACAAAGCTCCATATTGCTACCTGCCATAGTACATCTGAAATTGCAGTCCCTTAAATGGAAATGAGTATTTATTATCTCATGTAATCATTTTCACAATCAAAATGGAGAGTAAAATAAAGAGGAAATTTCTCATATACTTATTTCCTCATTAAGAAATGCTACATGAGACAACTATAGATCAAAAGTGCAATCCTGGGCTTCCCTGGTGGTGCAGTGGTTGAGAATCTGCCTGCTAATGCAGGGGACACAGGTTTGAGCCCTGGTCTGGGAGGATCCCACATGCCACGGAGCAACTAGGCCCGTGAGCCACAACTACCGAGCCTGTGCCTCTGGAGCCTGTGCGTCTGGAGCCTGTGCTCCGCAACAAGAGAGGCCACGATAGTGAGAGGCCCGCGCACCGCAATGAAGAGTGGCCCCCGCTTGCCACAACTAGAGAAAGCCCTCACACAGAAACGAAGACCAAACACAGCAAAAATAAATTAATTAATAAACTCCTACCCCCAACATCTTCAAAAAAAAAAGTGCAATCCTTTCTCTCATTTGTAAGTACAAATAAATCAGATATTTAATAAATAATATCATAGTAATTCAAAGAAAAGGAAAACTCAAAATTTATGTTTGGCCACATATTGCATTTCATTATAGATTAATAAGCCCAACAGTATAAACCAAAGACATTTTCTTGAAATTCTCAGTTTCTCAATTTAACACCCATTATTCAAAATGAATATGGATGTATTATTACACTTTTCCCAACTATCTCCACTTTAAATCAGTTTTGGATAACGGCATATCTATGTTTTGCCTATTCATGGCTATCCATATTGCATATCTGAAATTATTTTTTAAATCCATATTGTAGATGTTTACTATATAGCAAAATTGTTGGTTTTCCAGCTCTAAGAAAATCATGGATTTGTTCTCTGATGTTACTTTTTCTATGTCACAGTTCTATACATCAGAAGTCCAGGGGTCTTGGCTGGGTTCTATGCTCAGTGTCTCAGAAAGCTGAAATCCCAGTGTCAGCCAATTGTATTCATATTGGAAATTGGGGTCCTCTTCCAAGCTCATTCCTTTTCTCCACAGACTTCACTTCTCTGCAGTAATAGGACCAAGGTTCTCTTTAATTTGCTGGCTTTCAGCCCCAGGGGCCTCTCTCAGTTCCTTAAGACTGCCACATTTCTTCTCACATCATCCATTTTATGCTAAATCCCACAATACATCCAGCCCTTCCCTTGTTCTAAATCTCTCTGACTTCTGCCATCAGACAAACACATTTCTTTGTTTTTAAGGGCTCATATAATTAGATAAGGCCCAGCGAGATCATCTCCCTATCCTAAGGTCAACTATGACATATAACCTAACATCATCATGAGAGTGATATCTCACCATATTTACAGGGAATTAAGGTGTGTTATCTTTGAAAGCCATTTTATAAATTCACACCAGGAAAAAAAAAAGTGTAATTACTTCAAAAAGTAAAAGGCAAGTCTACAATGGTTCCTTCAGACTGCAGCATCTCAATACATTTATTATCTTCCCTAGCTCTATTGCCCAAAACTCAAGGCCAAGTTACACACCTATCCTGCATGTCATTCCCACCACAAATATCTGTCTTTGGGTGGCATTTAATGTTAATCACGTTCTTTGCTTTCCATTAGAGTAATTGTTTGTCTCTCTCCCTCCTGTGGAAGATTATTATATCTACAATCTATCTACATAAGTGTTGTGGTTGTAAATATGTATCTTCTCCCTTGGTGACTATTATATACATAATCTGTTACCCTTTTCCATTAAGCTAATGAATGGTTGACACTTGTGATTAGAGCAATCTGGCACCTTTAAATGTTGTCTTAAAAGTAAAAAATTGAAAGAGTCCACAGTCAAACCTACTGAACAACATCTGTTTTGCATTCAGCATACAGTAAGAAGTTCTTGCTTCCTACTGACAAGAGAAGATATTAAATGGATTATGACTTAATTTCTCTCCTACTTTAGTCAAAGCAAACTTGCTGATTCCACAGTTTAGACCCTGCCCTTGGCTTCTTTGATGATTAAGAAAAACTTTAAAAAGACAAATTTTGGAGATAGAGTGCAAACTCTTGTTTACCACTGATTATTATAATAAACCAAATTTAATCAAAATAATGGCAACACAGTTATGTATAAGTTATAAGTCTGAATCTAATCATTGGAATCATTCTGTGTGAGAAGACATTTTGTTTCTTTTTTACCAGATAATTCAAAGGATTCAATAAAAGGTGACCTAACAAGAGGATACATTTTAAATGAGCTTTCCTTGGAATCTTCAATTTAGCTTTGAAATGTGTGAAGAAATAGATGACTCTTTTGAGATGCTTCAGATTTGACCTCTCATATGAACTTCACCCTTATATATTCAACTGGTGTTGGAATTTCTCTACTTTAAAATTCCTACTTTCAAGACATAACAAACATATCAATGTTAACTTTTCTCCTTCCCCACTTTTGCATTAATACTACCATGATTTTTCATTACTAAGCTAAAATATTGGTCTAGATATTTTCCTTCATATTCTAAATTAAATTTTTCACTAAGGCTTGTCCTTGTTTCCTGCTTGCTCCACTGCTGCTACTTTAGTCTACTGCTCTATATCACCTCAATCTTAAATTACTATACAATCCGCTAACTAGTTCCCTTACCTTCAGCAGTCTCCGTGTATTTCAGTCAGGCTAATTCTTGTTAAACATTGGTTTCATCATGTCAGAAAAAGACTCAAGGACTTATTATGGCTTCCCACTTGGGATCAAGTCCAATTTCCCTCTCTTGACTGCAAAGCCAAATATTCCTTCAACTTTATTTTCTATTACTTTTCACATACACTATCTATTGCAGTCTTGTTCACGTTCTTACTATCTTCATATAAAAGATTTCTTTTTGTCAATTTTTTGCACCAATTGCAACATAGAATGCTGTATCATATTCTCTAATTCGAAATTGAGAAATCTAACAAAATTGTTTTGAATGAAGTTAAAAACAACTAAGTGCTACTAGAGCATCTTAAGGAAAAAACTGAACGAACCTTTTGGCCAATCCATTACATCAGACCCTGAACTGGGAGCTTTACGTTTATTATTAGTTAATTTAATTTTCACAATAATACGGGGTAGGTATTTTTGTTGTCTTCTCTTTCTGATAAGGATACTAGGGCCCAGATGAGGACACTAAGGCAGAGATAAGGAAACCAAGGCTACACAGTGATTAAAATATAGGGCATTGGTTCTAGAGTCTAACTTCCTAAATATTTACCCTATATAACAGGTCATCATATGGAGTTGCGGTCACAGTGTAAGAGTCAGTGAAAACATGGATAGAAAAGGATTCCTTTAAGACAATGTTGGGTTTATGCATTAAACCTTACCCAAATCTCTACACATTTTAGTTACAGGAGCCAATAGATGCTGTATTGTGTGTGGTTTTACTGTTCTTCTGTTTATTTTGTTTACTCTATTCTGTTTGTTTATTCATTTGTTAACGTGTTAAGTCAGGTGGAACTCATCATCCTAATTTAATCACAGTGTGTTCACTGAGAGAATGAAAAGTATTCACCATAATGACCCAAAGTTATGAGTTTGGTGGGCTCATTGCAAAATGGCACCCTAAATCTACAACTGTGACTTAAATAAATATAATTTTTATGTGTCATGATGATTCTCATTTTCCTGTTTTGATTCAAATAAGTGAATAAATGCTCATGATTTCATAAAGCAAAATCCACCACATGATAAAATAAATCTTATTTCTATTTCCTTTATCTTGCCTGCTCATACAGTATTGAATAATATAATTAGTACACAAATATTGCAAAACAAATCATTTGAATACTATTTGATTCTCTACATCATTAGTGATTCAGCACAGTACAATTTATTTTCCTTAATTAAAAATATCAGTCCCAGGGGATTGGATGGTTTGCAAGAACATTATTGACAGGGGATTTATTTATCTGTTGTTTGGTTTGTTTACTTATTTATTACCTCCAGGTCACTGAGCCTGATCAAATTGCAGTGAGAAGAAGTTATTATTATAAAAGGGGAGTCTCCTGATGTGCATGAGTGACCAGGTTACACCAATATTGCTCCTCCACATAAAAGTATGGACATTAATATCACTAATGTGAATGTTTGCACTGAGACATTACTTCATGCAAGTCTATTAAATGAAATTTTGACACTCTTTTCAAGCAAACCACCCTTTCCAAGCTGATTAGAATACATTGGCTGTAGGTAAAAATGTTTTCCTGCATTTCTGGGGTTGGTCTAGGATGAAAAAAAGTATGGGTAATATTCCCTTTTTAACCTTTTCTTTCCAAACCATTTTCTACTCTTGGGATCATTTGAGCAATTCCCACTACAATTTATTCTGGTTTAAAACAAAATCATCACATACATTTCTACTATTTACTTACGTGCTTTGTCCTCAGTTGGCTTTCTAAAAGTACACAGATGTATCTGTTTTCTTGTATATATATAAATAATACATGATAATTGTAAAAAATGTTTAAAATGAGAAGGGAGTTAAATGATATTACTAAAGTCACTGAAATATAATGACATATGGTTGGTAGTTGGTCACTGTTACTGTTTTGGACACATATGAGGCATTTAGCTACCATAGTGATATTGGTTATAGTTAGAAAAATATGATCTCCATTGCCTAGAGTAGGGCTTGTGTGTAGTGGGAGGTCAATAAATATTTGTTAATATAATTCATTAGATATGGACATACATTTTGATATATACTATTGCAAAATCTATAAGGTGTACTATTACTCGTTTTTTTTCTAAATCGAATTTACAACTTAGAAACAATAATATATTGAGGTGTTTTAAATTTTTGCATACATTAATTGTAAAACTTGACAAATTATCCTTATCTCTGACAGGAGCCAATCCATCTTACTTCAGAGTTAAAAGAACTTCCAGCTGGATTAAACAGGTGAAGAGATAACCATATTGTTTTCATTCCAATTTTGAGATGGGGCAATGAAGTAGGTTTTTCTTTCTGAACTCTGAAATAATTTTACAGATATGGCTTTCTCCTTTGCTTAAAGTCAGTCTGTATGCCCAGTGTTCTGGTGATATATGACTGCACAAAAGACTAATTAAAAATTCAGTGGCCTGGGACTTCCCTGGTGGTGTGGTGGTTAAGAATCTGCCTGCCAATGTAGGGTACATGGGTTCAAGCCCTGGTCCAGGAAGATCCCACCTGCTGTGGAACAACTAAGCCTGTGCGCCACAACTACTGAGCCTGCACTCTAGAGCACACAAGCCACAACTACTGAGCCCACGTGCCACAACGACTGAAGCCCGCATGCCTAGAACCTGTGCTCTGCAACAAGAGAAGCCACCACAATGAGAAGCCCGCGCACCACAACGAAGAGTAGCCCCTGCTCACTGCAACTAGAGAAAGCCTGCACGCAGCAATGAAGACCCAACGTAACCAAAAATAAAAATAAAAATAATTCAGTGGCCTGACCAATATGATTTCTTGTATCTCCAAGTTGAGTATGTCAGGGAATGCAGTTAACACTTTGTTGGGCAATTTATTTGCTCACCTGAGATTAACTAGGGTGACTTAGGGCAGGTCTGGAATGTCCAAGATGGTTTTACTTACATGTGTGGCATCTTGGAGGTGACAGCTAGAAGGCAGGATTCAGCTGGCCCCTTCATCTTCACCATGTAATCTCAGGCCTCTCCATGTGGTCTCTCCAGCAGGACAGTCATACTTTTATGTTGGCTGATGGCTCCACAGGACCAAAGCAGAAGCTACAATTCTTTCAAATGCTAAGCCCCAAACTGGTGTGGCATTATTTCTGCCACACTCTATTGGTCAAAGCAGTCATAGGTCAGTCCAGATTTAGGGGGAGCAGAGATAAACTTCACCTTATGATATTCTAGTTTGCAGTCATCTTTCTGTTGCCACATTGAAAATAACTAAATCCAATAGTCTTGTTCCTACAAAGGAAAAAAGAATAGATAAGTTACTTGAAAATGAGGCATATATGATATAAATCTCAATTTTTAATCTTTTATCTCATACAAAGTATATGGAAATAAATTGTATTTTTAAAGAAACAGAAAAAGAATCAGACCCTAGATTTGCTTTTCTTTCATGTACAAATTTTTTAGGAGGGGAAAAAAGAAAACCTAAAGTGGTTTAATTTATACATGCTATATTGTAAAACAGGATAAATGAGCAACATATATTATTACTAATTAGGTTATAGCCTGTTTTCTTTTCCTCTTTTTCTTGTATTAACTTGAATGCCCGAAGTACACTGTTAAGGAACCAAAACAGGAGAATTCTGTTTTCCGAGTCATTTTATTTTTAACCTATTCTGTTTCATACATTTGAGAGTACAGATAAAATGAGTAGCCATCAAGTGAGAGATCTTGCATGGGTTTTAGCTTGGCTGTAATTTAATTTCCTCTGCTCTTGAACATCTATACCCTTCTACAACGTTCATGTGGTGTTTGGAGTTTGTTTGTTTTTTTGCCTGTTTATTTATTTATTTATTTTTAAAGCCAATTTCAAGTAGTCTGCTTTCCAGCAGCTCCTGAAACTATTTGAAAAGCTACCTTCTTAAATCTTACTGGATTTCAACTTTTGATTGTGTGTACTTGAAGAATGGGCCACAAAGCCTAGGCTGGCACACTGTTATTATAGCAGTAAATATGCTTCACTGTTGGGGAGTTCCCAAGAAATACAGTGATAGTTCTTTATATTTTTGAAAATTTCAGGAGCAAATGCTTTAAAGATTCTCACTTTTGAATTCATTGAGAGGCTTAAAAAATGTTGAGCAGGTATGGTACATATTTTCCATTTTGATTTTTTCCCTAATTCTTATAGGCAGTAATATGAATTTTCACCAAATACCTTTTCAGCTCTTTTCTGGCTTCCTATCCATTTCCTATTCTCATCTTTAATTCTACTACATTAATTTTTTTAAGCTCATTGGCTGTCATATGTCTCTTTTGTTATCTGAGAACTTTTTTTTTTTTATTTTAATCATTGTGTATTTGGAGAAATTTCGCTACTCGAGCTAAGGATCACAAGAAAGAGATCTGACCAAAGTTTCACAAAAAGGAATGCCATGTTTTAGTGAGATGAGGGTGACAGGTAGAGATGTGATGGTGCAGAGAGAAGGAAACAAGAGCCAAGCTGAAAGAAGAAACAGAAAAGTAGCAGTTCAAAAATTACCCTTCTAGTTCAGCAGCTAAAAAGAGTAAGACTAGGAAAGATGTAAAAATTTTTTTAAAAAGTGATAAAAAGTAGAAACTATAAGTGAGTTAAGACTCAAGGAGATATAAAGATAAAAAACCACTTTAACTTAATTTTGTCAGTATACCAATTTATATAAATGAGATAGTATCAATTTTGATGGGATTTCCTATTATCTGCATTCTGATACATTTGTTTGATGTTGTAAACCAAACAAGGAAATAACTGTAAACATTCATTATAGTCTAATTAAATTGACTTTTTTCCTCTTTAATTTAAAATAATTTAAAAAGAAAACAAGGAGTCTGTATTTACATTTAGAAATTGGCCAGATTAAAAATATATTGAGATACAAAAAAAGCATATATGGGTATGACAATGTTTAATTTGTGGTAAGTGGTGACAATTTCTTGTGACTCAGTCCTCAGCACAACTATACATTATGAATTTTCTGCCAAAACTACTCTGGGCACTATAGTTTTGTAACTCAGTTTCTCATAAAAAGATAGATGACATTTCCCCAGTATGATCTGATGTTAAAAAAAATAATTAGGTTAATTTTAAAAATCTAGAAGAGAATCAGACCTATACAACATAATCATCATCAACAACGTTATCGCTTATATTTAATAAATAGTAGCAAAAGGTAAAAATAAAATAAGCTTCTATGCAAGTATAAAGGATATCACAGTACACAGGTATATAAAACAGTCTAAATAGTCAAAACTATTTAGAATCCCAGTAAAAACTGTTATTTATTTAGAATCCCAGTAAAAACTGTTAGTTTGTATTAAAGAAAGATCCCATTTATTGAAGTAAGTAGGCACCAGGGTTTATAAAAAAAAAAAAAAGAGAGAACACAGAGGAGATATTCGATTTCAAGACATACTCAGAATTAATTTCAAGGAGGTTATCCTATTTATGAGTCATTCTACTGGAATCCCATAGGCAAGCCTCAATTAAAATGAAGACTCACTTGTAAAGGCTGGAGTGGTTGCTTCAAGCATGGGGCACACTGGCTCAGTCATGCTGGTCAGTAATTTAGGGTAGTAGTTGCCCTCAGAAAGATTTGGACCTACCACTTACCAGCTATGAGTTAGACAGGATAGCTAAGCCCATTAAGCCTTCATTACCTGTAGAGTTAATAACTGTCAGGCAACTCTTGTTATAGTGTTTACCAAGGTGTCTGGTGCATATTAATTTCTCAGTTAAGGTTTGCTGTCATTGGTGCTATTACTTGGGTTGAGTCCCTCAGCTACAGTTCCAAGTTTACTCCTGCTGACCAGTTTGCATGTTGAAAATCCAAAGGCAGCTACCAGTAATATTAAGGATGTAATTTAAAGATGTCTGTGCAATTCCCATGTGTAGTCCCAATATACATTTATGGAATTTAAAAGAGATTAACACTAAGGCTATGAAAATTAAGAAACATAAAAGGAAAGGCAAAGAAAAAAGTACAGTGAAAAAGAACATAAGAGCAAGAAATTCAAAAAGTTGATCCTTGAAATACAAAGCAATGTACAGTTGATGGTTATGTTTCAGGCATATACAGGGGAGTAATCTTGGGTGGTACCTTCCTCAGGCCAAATAAATAATGTGCATTCTGCCTACTCATATCATGGTCCTAGTTACTGTCACTGCAAAAGCAGAAGCTTCCTCAGAGAAAACATCACTGGAATCAAAAGTAGTTCATTACACAGTAAAAAAGACCATTTTTGAATCATAGGACTTAAGATGCATAATAAAGAGGCACTGTCCTTCCTCTAACATAATGACTATGCCCATTTCCTGTCCTTTATTTGGATAAAAGTTCCATGGTTAATAGAAAACACATGGGTGAGACATTATGAAATTTATTTCTCTCAATTTTAGAATTTTTCTAAAAACGAGCTTATGAAAGAGCTAAGGGCATAACCATTAGTCACCAAATTACTTAAAAATTGCAAGGCCATGGAGACACACTGACCACAATGTTGAAGTCACTTAGAAGAGATTATCTACATAATAACATCGGGACAAATGAGGGATTTCCAAATTTTTCTATCAGGATTGAGCACTGGAAAATACACTTAAGAATCTTGGAAGCTACCTTCTGTACTATGGCCTCATCAAATTTTGAAAGTCTATTTCCACTCTAAGTAGCCAACAAAAATCCACTATAAAACAGCGAGATTATAAGATTCGAATATTTGAGCAAAATAAGGTATATGCTGGTATGTCTCCTTTTATCAAAGGATCAGATTAATGGGAAGTCTGATACTAGTCAAAGTCCACAGCTGTTTAATATTCTTTGCATGTGAAATTAGTTGGTTTATCATTAATCATGTTTAGTTGCACCAGATTTTTTTTTCTGTATACTTAATATGCCAATTTTATTACAGTGAATGTTCCAGGAGGTTTACAACAGTGATTACAGTTCTGTTAATTATTCCACATACTTTGGGATTGTTTCAAAGTTGATGTGATTTTTTTAAAGCAAGGTTATCAGTAGGGAAAAAGGTTACGATGATTTCCATCATGTTCAGAAAACTTTAGAATTAGATTTGGTTATTTTAATAATTATGATACAGTTCATTGATATTTATTATTTTTCAAGTAAAAAATTCATTTTATGTAAGTAAGCTTTTATTCCTTTTCAATTCCTTCCACCTCATCTGAACATGAGAAAAGAATCCTTAATAATTACATATTTTCTTCTTCAGCCTTTTAAGGAATGAGCTTTCTTAACAGGCCACAGGTACCAGTAAAAGTCATTTCAAATATCCCATATCATGGAAAGGAAATTTTGAAGGCACTGGATTTATCTCTATGGAGTCATTTATGACAAAATAATGATTTTCAGATACTTATATGGAGAAGAGAAATCAAAGATGAAATATTACATATCTAGTGAAAAATATTTCTCTTTCTCTTGGTCTTCTCACTAGCCATCAAAATTAAACTGTAATAGTTATAACAAAATAATTATGTTCTTAGATGGCCAGAGCTCATGATATGGATTGATCAAAGTGTATGATGAAGAAATGAATCAGGCAGTAGACAAGGACTGATTTAAATACTGGGACCAGAATAACATGATGGTGGTGGTGGTCAGTGGAAAGTCCTAAGAATCGGTTGTGCTATTGTAGAGTGAAAAGAAGCAGGAAACCTAGCTAGATTATCAAAGAGGCAGAATGTTTTACGTAGTTAAGACCCAGAAGCTCTCCTAGAGAGTTAAAGTGTGAATACAGAACTTGCAAATAGCTTTTTGGTATGTTACCTTCTGATTTATACCTGAATAGTTATTCTGTTGGTTAGTTCATCTTTGGCTTAATAATTCTTTATGTACTTACCTTGAGAGCCTAAAAGTTACTGTTATCTTTCATTTAACAAAAGTAAAACACAGGCTTAGAGAAATTAAATTCCACAAACGCTAGATTATTGTTATAGATCTCAGATCAGAATCATGGTTCTTGAATCAATTTCCTTTTCATGATCTTGACCTGTGATTCCCTTCTGTCTTGATGGGATTTTGATGTTTCCTAATATTGTCTCTATGATGAATGGTGAGAATAAAGCAACCTATACAAATGTGCTTTCCTCAGTTCTCCAACAAACAATGAGTTAGATGTGCAGGCTGCAAGAGATATATGGTTTTAAAAAAACTGAAAATTACAACTCTATTACCAATTACATAATAGATGAGTCTTTATGTTCCCTTCAATGATTCTAATTTAGATTAAAAAGTTTGGTGTGTTTATGCAGGTGGAAGTTTGTGATGCTCCTGCTGAATGAGAATATAGATGGGATTCACTTTAAGCAAATTCAATATATGAAAATGAAGTTTTACCAACTAGTAAATTAAGGAGTGTTTATTCAATACCTAGTAACTCTCCCTGTGATTGACAAGTATCTGCCACCTGAATGAATGAACTTGTTACATGTGTGAGAACCTCTAATAAATTTAAGTATTTAATTATGACTCACACACATTACAGAACTACAACACTTTTACTTATTTATTTTAAAATTGATGTTCACCTGTATTGGTTCTGATTCTGGTGATCAAAGCAGAGAAAACTAAGAAAGGCTGGGCATTTTAAGAAATTTTTCTTCTATATCAGAATAAAAATATATAAAATATTTAAAAATTAGAATTCAGAACAATGTATGTGAATATCTACAGTTAATGAAAGATGTGAATGAATTAGTTTTTAGTCTGGTTTTTAACAAGTAGCTGTGAATTCTCAAATTTCAGCCCAACCAGATTATAGTACAGCCTTCAGGAAATTCTCATTCATAATAGGGATATTTGCCTATAGGCATAAAGTTCATTAACAATTCAGGAATGAGGCTAGCTTATGGTTAAAAATCACAAAAGTGAACACTAATGCTAAACCTATGTTTGGCAGACTTTGTTTATAATACATGACATAGCTCTCTATGCAATGCTTTATTTTACTTTTGATGTTTTTTTAAGGTTTCACCACTGTTAAGTCTATGAAAAGGGCAACTGTTATTTTTTCACTTTGATATATTAAAAAAAATGGGGCATGAAGGCTTTGAGTGACTTATCTACCACTCTAAAATCTTAAAAAAGCTCCCTGCAGAGTATTTGTGTTCACAGATGATTTATGTACTCAAGTCATTAAAGTATTTTATAAGGATCCTCAGCAAGGTGAGCGTTAGACAAGGAAATTAATTCAGTGCTGAGAATATAAATAGAATACCGTAATCATAAAAAGTAGCAGAAATCAGCTCTTTCTTATCCAACATAAACTCCTTTCAAAAAAATTAACCAGCTTCTGTAATTACATTTTTACTGTGTTTTTTATTTATACCATATTCATCTGGTAGGTAAGCTTGTAACTGCAGACAGCTCTACCTTATGTATTTAAATTAAAGTCAAATGGAGTCAAACTCTCAGGATTTTTTCTTTTGTTCGATAGCTAAATAAAAAAAACTTAATCTCGTTCTTGAGAAAACATTAAAATAGTTCGATGGACTAGAAACGTTGCCATATTTCAACATACTGAGTAAAAGAAAAAAACCCTGAAAGAGTCTTTGTTTATACGCCACTGTGCTAAATGTTTTGTAAAAATTATTAAATTTCATCCTCAATACAACCTTATGAAAAATACATACATTTTTAAGACTTTTAATTTTGCTAGTATCAGAAATTCCAATACAGGGAGATTCAGAACAATAAGGTTCCTATTGACTCTCAAATGTGAAATGTCCTAAAGTAGAGGTAGCTTCAGTTTCAAAAGGTAGGTCCAGTAGCACAACAGCATCACTAAGGATGGAATTTTTCATTTCCTCTTCTTTGAACTCCATATCATCATCTTCGTGGTAAGACAGTTCTCCTTCAGTATGGAATAGCACTGGTAACAACTCCTAGTGCTACATGATCTTTGTTTATATCCAGAGAAAGAAATGTTTTCTTTGTCTCAGTCTTCCAACTGTTCTTAAATTTATTCCCTTTGGATTGGTTTGAGTTACAAGTTTACTCCTGACTCCATCATTTTGGCCAGAAGGGTGAAATGCAAAAATTAGTTAAATCACAAAAAGCCCACACTGGGCTGTTTGGGGAATGAGTAGTTACCCTAACAAAATTTGGGTGCTATTAGATGAGGATAGTTATAAAATAGTGGCTACATTGTTAGATAAGAAATGTTCACTAGTATGTTAGGATTTCTCTTTAATAAAAGAGGAAACAAAGGTTCCAAGAAATCAAGCAACTTAACAATGTTTACCCTGAGTTAAAGCCAACTCTCTACTTGCAGCTTTTCATAACTCCAGTCCTGTAGCTTCCAACACCACAAAAAGGACTGTATTTTCTACACTGCCATGGATAGTACATGCCATACTATTATATAGACACTTGGTTTGCCCATTCTAACATTACAGGATTTATTAACTGATTTTGTATGGTTCAAACAGCTATCTTTAAAAATCAATAAAGGAGTTATTTTAATTTCAGGTTTTCAAATAAAAACAAAAATAACAGGACAATTTTAGAAAAGATGGGCCTATGCTATGCAATGAAACAGACCCAGGCTATTAAACTGTCAACTTAAAGATAAACATATATTAAGTAATGTGGTAGCTGACACTGTCCAATGGCAGTGTCCAACAATTACTCTGATCTCTAGGCTTATGCAACACCTCACATCAAGAGGTAGAACTTATTTACCTTCCCCTTAAATCAGGGCTAGCTTTTTTGACTGACTTTGACCGATGGAATATGGCAGAAGTGACATTCTAGAAACCCAGGCTTTAAGATGACTGACTGCTTCTCCTTTCTTCCTCTTGAATCTTGAAGCTGCAGTGTGAGAAGGCCAAGTCACATACGGAGAATTAACTTGCTCTTATTGCAGGTCCCCTGTGAGCTCTCAGCCAGCAGCCAACCATGGTAGTGAACAATCTTGACTGTTCCAGGCCAATCTGGGATTGTCCTAATGGCCTGACATTCCACAGCCATTTGACTTTGGCTCAGCCAATACCACATGGATCAGAAAAACTGCAAAGTTGAGTCAAATTATCTCACAGACTAGTGAGAGATAAGAACCTTTTTTTTTGTTTTACATCCTTATGTTTTGTTATGGCTTATAATGCAGCAATAGAAAAGCTACACAGTCAACGTCCATGATATGGTTCTTAAATTAATTTTCAATCCCTGTCATTATATCACTTGTGAAAATCTCAGCCAAAATTTGATTCTTTGTGTCCGGACTCTATTCTTTTTTTATAGATATACTTTTCTGCCTCCTATCATGTTAATTCATACCTTAGTCTGGTCTGTACTTTCTAGTTCCATAACTAGTGTATTAAAATTGTACAAAATTCTCACTCTCTTCACACTACACAAAGTTCAGAATTTAAAGGAGAAATACAGCATACTACTCTATTTATAGCTATTTTTCCCTTTTAATAAATGGACAGATTCATGCAAAGCTGCATTCGAGGAACGCTCACTCACTGCTGAAAGCACTTGGTAAAATCACCTGCAGTTATTGAATAGCACATTATTATTATTATTACTACTACTACTACTACTACTACTGCAAAATTGGGTTTCTCTCTGATGGAAAGACTACAGACCTCCTTGACTTCTGAAATTAGAGATGATATTCCAAGGCAAGAATCATTTTAGAGACACTGCTCTGAACTAGAAAAAACAATTTGTTACTTTGTATACAATACTATAAACATTCCCCTCCCACTCGTCACCACTCTATTTCCAGAACATTTGTTTATGATCATATCATATATGTTTTTGTGAGTACTATTCTCAGAGTCTATTCTTAAAATTCTTGACTAAATGAACGAATTTAATGTCAGGTAGTTATGATATGTGATTCCATTTTTTTAATATTAATTTTTCTGACCTATACAAGTCAATAAGGAGGCCAGAACTGAACTAGGAGAGAAGACACTAGGTATGTTGGTCTGAAAGCCACTACTAGTGGCTGACAGGATTTACCAGTTTTAGTATTCAATGTATTTTTAATATAATGTACAATCTGTAGTGAACCATAAATGCAAACCTCAAATCACATTTCCTCTGTAAGCTTGCTTTTTTAATAGCATGGACAAATCATTTTTTTACAAATTTACTATAGCCAAGTTAGATTAGAATGAGTATGTGTTGCTTCTTGCACAGACTAATTTTTCAATAGATATATGATGCTATACTATTGTATACAATATTCATCCTAGGCGGAACATAATTTTAGATTTGCATTAATTAAGAATCCCTAATCCTATTTAAAGTAAATTTACAGATCAACATATTAAATAAATTTTCATATCATCAAAATGCATATAGCAAATAACAGGGGACCCCAATCCAATATAGAGGATTCTAAACGCCACTGAATTTTGCCTTAATTCCTTTCCTAAAGTGTGGCATTTAAGGAGGTACCAAAAACACAGTACTCGAGATAAGTAATAGTTTTTAAGGCAGCATTTAAAAAAGATGAAAGCCAGTGCAAAAAATCTGTGATGAACAAAATATCAAGTATTAAAAGAGAGGACAAGTATTACTGATTTTTCTTTTGTTTCACCCTCCAATATAACTCAGTGTGGAACTGCTCACAGCCTGTGCTCTCAAGGATCTCAGCTTAGGGGGAGGCAAAGAAATAAAGTACAGGTAAATGGAGTGTTGGGGCACATTAGAGTTACATATTCCCATCACTAGGGCTGTCAAGATAGACTAACTGATGTCTTTCCAGAAGAAACAATCCTCCTATTGCTGTTGTTGCTGTTAAATTACTTTTATGGAAAGAAATACCTGATACTCAAATCTACCCAAAAGAGAGCTTCGAAATATCATTATCCCTTCAAGTATCTTCTCTCTCTTATTATTAATTGCTTAGGACAAAGAGAGCTAATTGTTTCTAATTTGAATTTGATGTACTCCTATCTAACTAGCAATTAAAGAGTTTTTTGCAAACTTAATGAATCTTCAACCCCTTCATCTGACTATCTCTGTTACATTTTTGTAAATCAGCATACATACAAAAATGGTACATTTTTCATTGGGTTGTCTGACCTAACAAGCACTAACCATTTGTGATCTCATTTCTCTGAAAGCTTCAGTGTTTTTGTACTGACATATCGCTAATGTGGAGAAATATGACTTTATTCTGCTGACTACTAATTAATCCTTATAATTATATCATCTCCCAAGCATATTCAAAATCAGATGTGAGAAACAGTGGCTAAGAAGAAACATTTTTATCTGCATGAATGCTTTACTATCTAGAAAAGACTTCAACTGAAGCATCACTTTGAGATAAGTGATTGACTTGGCAATTATTATTTTCAAATTAAAAAGAGTTTAAAGGAAAAGAGTATTAATTTGCATGTGCATTTTGTACACTGTGTTTCAATGAAATATTGAAAAGTTCTGAGAAAAATATTTTTGATAAGAAGAAATATTTATTATATTTTAAATAAAACCACAAAATTCTAGACAATTATGTAATTTTCTTTTATCCCCACAATAACTCCATGAGAATGATTTTTTAAATTTCATTTTTATGAATAAAGAGACGAATAATTTCAGTAACTTATCTAAGGTTCTGAGCTAAGACATCCAAGCTAGGATTCAAAGTACATCTTTTCTTGATGCAAATTCTGGTAGCTCCTGGAAACTCTTGGAATTCCTTGGTTTGTAGCTGCATACTTCTAATCTCTGTCACTGTCTTCACATGACCTTCCCTTTATTTTTCTGTGTCTCAAATCTCCAGCTGTCTACTCTTATAAGTATAACAGTCATTGGATTCAAAGCCCACCCTAAATCCAGGATAACTTCACCTCAAGACCCTTAACTTAATTACATCTGCAAAGATCTTATTTCCAAAAAAAGATCACAGGTACCTGATTTAGGGCTTGGATTTATGTTTTGGGGGCCACAATTCATCCCCCTATATATGTTTCCTACTTTGTGTTGACAATAATACAAAAGAGTATAAATATATCACCAATTCTAGAAAGATAGATAGAAATCAAGTTATTTACAAAGATTTATTGTATTATGAATCCACAAAATGACTCTTTCCATACAAGAGGCTGCAAATATCAGAGAGACAGTATGTAAAGAGCCTGCGTTAAAGGAGGATAATAAGATTTTGATTGGGTATATTATGTGTTTTGTTTCAATGACCTATCACTGGTAGGAGTGAGATCATTGTTAAATGTCAAAAAGCAGACAGCAATAAACCATACTGGATGCTAAAGAGAGAATTTATTTTTGTTTCTTTTTGGCATTACCTACAAAATGCAAAGAGGTCCATGCTGGACAGCAAACCTTGAGATTAATGAACAGAAGGTACTGATTCTATTGGATGGCATGGTTTACTAACAAGAGAAAGAGTGAATTTGCTGCCTTATTTTTGAAGCACAATTCAAAACCTTTTAGACAGTTCTTTCCAATACTGTCACCCCGTCTTTCTCCCATTATTTTTGATATTTAGGTTCAGCCATACAGAACTAACAGTTATTAAGGGGAGAAGTGTGTGCCAGCTACGTATCCAGCTTAACAAAACAAGATTAGTATACCTGAAAAATCATATGAATGTCAAAAAGAGAAATATATCGAATGTTGAAAAATGCTTTACTTCCTATGATGACTTCAAAGTTTTACTAGAACATATTTATTTTGATATAATCTGTGACTGGGATAATCATTCAATTTATTGGCTATTAACCAGTAGCTTTCAGAATCCAATTGAAGTCTGAGTCACACAACACCATACCTGGTTAAGAACCTTATGTCCCAGGTAATAGACTGTACATTTGCATATGGGAGAAGCACAGATGACTGAAAGATTTAAAAGTGGATTAGTATAATAAAAATTATGAAAGGGCTGTTAATTTATTTGAAGAAATGAAAAAGAGACCATTTGGCATTTTCAAATAGGAGAATAGTTTCTATATAAAGGACTGAAAATAACCTATGAAGAAAGGCGTTACTAATAACTAATTGTTTAATTACAGAATAAGAAGAAAACTTCATGAAACAATTTATGAGAAGATTGATTCAGGGTTGATAGTTGTTTGAGTATGACACAAGATCAAGGATCAGAGATTGAAAGGCCTTGACAAAAGATGAATACCTTTCAAAATGAGAGCAAATTGGTCAGTTCTGGACAAGACAGTATGTCCTAGGATGATAACTGGGTGATCTAAGGAATGATGACAAGAGTTTAAATTCAACTCCTTTAAATTCCTTTAAATTCAACATCAGTGAATTCAGAAGCCATTGAACCATGCATAGAAGTGTGTTTACTATCCAGTACTAACTCCTTTCCTTCCTTCTAAGTCACTTCTTTTACTTCTGTCCGCTAGACCTGCTTTTTAAGGCCTCATAATTAATTCAGCAATTATTCATTAAGTGTCAACTATGTGTGTGGAGGCTTTAAGGTGCTATGAGGCTGCAAAGATGAGCAAGATACAAATCCATTTCTATAAGTATTTTTAATTTAGATAGAGAAATAAAGAGATATGCAAAAGTAATTATAATACAACATAGAGAATAACAAATATCATAAGCACAGAAAACAATAGTAATTTTCAAAAAGTAAGAAATTATTTTCCATTTTCAGAAAATAGGATGAGGAACATTTTCATGAAGATTTTGGCTTTTTAGCAAAGCTTAGAATGATAAAATAGGTTGGACTGAGACATGTATAGCAGACTGGGAAAGGGTTTTCCAGGCAGAAAGTACAATGCAGGCAAATGTACAGGACAAGAAAATAAAAAGTATTTAAGAGAAGCAATGAATTGGTTAGAGTACAGGAATTCTGGGAAGAGGCTAATAAGCAACAGATCTGCAAAGGCAGATTGAAGAACCTTGAATATATCAGTTTAAGTAATTTTCACTTTTTATATAAATATTAAGGATTCAGTGATGGATTCAGAGAAGTGGATTAACATGATCAGAAAGCAATTTAGGAAGCCCAGTGTTTCTGTGGTACCACCCTCTTAATATACACTGAATATACTTTTCTGCCTTTTGTAATAATTTTTAACCTGCATCGCTGAGCATCAAATATGTATATTGTTTATGTGATATAAACAGTCATTGCTTAAGAGATATACACAAGAATTAACAAATGACCCAAACAAATATCAATGTATTTTAAGTGGGACTTTCCACTAAAAAGCATCCTCAAATATGTGTTTAGCAAGCTGTTTGTAAATAGGGCCCTTATTGGCATTAGGGGTTGAAGGCAGGGGTGTCAGTTCATTAATGGATGGAACTGCAGAACATTTAGTATCTGTGGCTTGGAGAACTATATATACCCTTAGCCATCCCCATCCAACAGTCACTGTGACAATCCAAAAAATGGCAATTTGCATTTCTAGTTGCCCTCACGTGGGGGTGGATAGCAGGGGACAGAACATCTTTTGAGAACCAAGGGCTCTAGCATACAGCAATTACACATAATGTTTGTAAGTTAAGTGTCTAATGCACGTCTTAGAGTATATTTGTTAGTTTCCATCATAAGCACTGCGGTGAAGGAATTTTGTTTTCAATAAATTTAGAAATCCACATCTTATTTATCTACTTTGGATTTTAGTGATGAACATTAGTATAATCAAGACCCTTTGGTAATAATGTTATAAGGGAATCATTTTAATGTCACATAATTCCTCATTTCTGACACTTGTTGATACATTCCTTTTTCTTTAATACCTAAACAGATTGGTGTCAATTTTCAAAAGTGCTGATCAAATGCATGAAGGGATCTGCTGATGGACGTCTCCAGAAGGAAAAAAGGAGCTCTGAGCGTAGGAAGTACATTCTGTTGTCACTGGGATCTCATTCAGTGTGTGTCTATCTAGTCTATTCAACTTTCCTGCTCCCATTCTTTTCCTTGTTTTTATTCACTCCGTTTTCCATGATTTATCCCCCATACATGCCAATTTATCTGATCCTCAATTCTTTCCTAACCATTCTCAGCAATAGTGCTTGAAGAACACTGACAAGAATAAGAAATTAGTGATGCCCATACTTCATTTGAAACATGTCTACCTTCTCTGCGTTTTTAATTTAACCATAGAACTGTACTTTTTATTTTACCGATAGAATTTCGGGAATTCTAGCCACTCATGCTAACCTACTTTCTTTCTTTCTTTATTGTTTTTGTCCATATCTTATTCACAGAATGGAAACACAACAGCTGCAAGTCATGTAGTTCTGGTGGCATTTTTCTCCCTTACATATCTGAGTTGCTACAATTATATATGCATATCAGTCTCTCACTTTCATACATTAAACATATGTATCAAACACTTGGGAACAAGAGGTGTTTACGTAATATGTGGATGTATTATTCCAAATGGCTAGTATTTTGACAATCACACCTCTCTAGTAAGCACTGTCATTGGGAACAAATAACTATTTGGATGACACATGTGCATATTAGTCAGATGAAGGTGTGATTGCTGTTTCGCTTGCCAAGAGAAAAAAAACAGATTTAAAGATAAAACTGTAGCTATCTCACAGGATCCAAAAGAAAGAAACAACTTTAAAAAATATCAAAAGGAGCAGGGAAAGAGCTAATATAATTAGTTAATATAGTTTAAATACATACTCTGTGTAATGGATTGTGTAAGATGCTGCAAATATTTCTCATTTCTTTCTCAAACATGCTGAGAGACACTTATCAGTAATTCTCACTGACATTGTCCCTCCGCTTAATAGAGGCAGATAGAGGCAGATGAAGTCAAGTCACTTGCCCAAGGACACATACTGCATCACTGACGTGAATTCACTTCCATCTGACTCAGAGTCCTGGCCCACTTTACCACCTCACATTTCCTCTCTAGGAGAGGCCACAGGTAATCTTGGACCTGCCTCCATCTCAGTCAGCTAGTCTACACACCCTAGTCTACTTATTTGAGGAAGCTTTGAAACAAATCATTCATTGTTAAAGAGCCAGATAGAACAGTATTAATTTACATTCTTAGTTTCTTTCTATATGGGTATCTGTCTGTTACCAGCCACATCTTCTACCTATTTCTATTTCCCTTAAGATCAAGGCCAGGTAGAGCTAATATTTGGAGTCACATGAAAAACACATATTTAATTATTTGTTTTTTGTTGAAGTACAGCTGATTTATAATATATTAGTTTCAGGTGTACAACATAGTGATTCAATATTTTTATAGATTACACTGCATTTAAAGTTATTAGAAAATAATGGCTATACTTCCCTGTGCTGTACAATATATCCTTGTTGCTTATTTATTTTACACATAGTAGTTTGTATCTCCTAATCCCCTATCCCTATCTTGCCCTTTCCCTCCTCCCTCTCCCCACTAGTAACCACTAGTTTGTTCTCTGTATCTGTGAGACTATTTCTGTTTTGTTATATACATTTGTTTGAAAAGAAACACATTTAAATCAGGTGTCTATCTCTTACAAACTATATGATCTTGGGCCATTTACTAAACGTCTGTGAATGTGTTTTGTTTATATTTACAGAATGATCGGATGATGACACCTATCTAATATAAGCGTTCTTCAGAAGATAAGCTGTAATAACATGTAGACATTCCATGTTCAATCCCTACACTCAGTTGGCATATGATTTATTTTATCTTCTTTCTTATCCCTCTAAGTTCAATTATTATATCTTTGTGCCAGTATGAATCCCAAAGTGATAGCTTAAATAAATATATAGGACTAGGGGATGTTGATGGAGTTCTTTGATGGCAGAATTAAAGCAATTAGTAACTGGAGCTATATCAGCCAAAAAAGTATGGGCTGTTTTTCAGGACATTCCATTAAAACCAAAGTGCTGAGTTTAACTGTCAGACTGAAATTCTCAGCATTAACACCAACAATATTTATTACCACTATTCCTAAATTCAAAGTAGTAAGCCTGCAGTGGGTAGTTTCCATGTGTAAAACGGGTTGTTGTGTATTTGTGTGTACAGTTATTTTAAGACAGTATATATTGATGCTTTTCAGGTTTACCTGCTATTCCTGAGAGCCCGCATAATTATGTGATGGCACTGTTCATAACTCAACCGATGATGCAGTCATTTTAATAGCGACATGCTTCAGTACAAATAAATACAATTCAGAGAAAATCTTTCATGAATATTCCCCAAGGAACTGAAAAAATGTTATGTGAAGCAAGGTATTGCTATGGGAGGTTTATATTGTCCGTACTGTGCTTTGGCAAAGCTTTGGGATACAGTCAATAAACAGGTTGGCTGTAAATTTGTTTCACTGGTTAATTAAATCCAAGAGTTCGCAAGAAAGGCTGTCATATTATGTTGAATTTCATTTCTTAAAACACATTGATCTTATGGAATTTGTTTACAAGTTCTGAGAGGGTAGTTGAAAGCCCTGACAAAACTTCCATGATCTCTTTTTAATCCAAGGCTGGTACTCTGTTCTAATTTCAATTTTCAAGTTTGAAAGGAGTATATTTTTTTACTGTTTTTGTTGTTTTGTTTTGTTTTGCAAAGCAGAATAAACTAAAACATCCCCTCTATATCTCTTAGCATAAAATCATAAAGAAAAAAAGTTTTTTCAAAAATTCTTTAGAAACGCAAATATGGCATTAGCGTTTGGGGAACACTGCTTATGAACAGGAGATTATGCTAGGAACTCTGTAGATAATCACTGGATTCTGCTAGAGCCCTCCAATATGGAGATAATCCACCCCCCCATGCCACTGCCCTATTATGCACTTAATGAAACTAAAGATAAGAGAGAACAACTGACTTGATTCACATTGGCAATTGGCATTGGTGGTGTTAAAATTTGAACTCAGATTCCTTTGAGACTGAAGAAAGATTTCTTTTTTCCTATTCCACTGCTACATACCCTAAAGGTGCCTTACTTTTAAAATGGAATCATATTGCCCTTAGGGGAAAAGATATAATTGATAAAACAGAATGTAAAACATTGACGAGCCAAATCCATGCACCTATAGAAACCTCCTTCATCAGACATCAGTTTACCAAACTCTACCAAACTCTATTACAAAATGATTTGCAAGAATTATAAATTTAAAAAACAAGAGTATCTTTCTAAGTTACATATTTATCAAAGGGCGGAACCATTTAGATGATATACAATAACATTGATAATACTTTTCTGTCATATATAAATGTAAGGTATATGTTTGGGAAAACCACCCACTGAAATGCGGTGGTTTTACGCTGTCTTGTGAGCTATTTGGATTTATTTCATCTAAAAAATAGTATTTTGTCTCAATCATATTCTTCAGCCACATGTTAAGTAAGTACATTTCAAAGTAGGTCCATACACACCATTTGTATGGAAGAAATAGAAAAATGTAAACATGAAAACAGAACAGTGTGTATACCATATGGGTAGTGTTGTAAAAGCTGAAAACAAATGGTTCTGGTCTCTATACCATACAAGTTTGTTATTATTTCAAGCCTTAGAAATTTCAGTTCAGTCCTAGTGCTTAATCTTTCACATGTCTGACAAAGCTGTACCAGATATACGTGAAAGGAGCAGAACCGTCTTATCTTTGCTTTCTTAATACACATCAGGCAAATGGATATTGCTAAATGTCATTTCTACAGCAAATATACACCCTTTACTCTAGAGTAAAATTGGTATCATAGAATTCTAAGGACTTGGTTGGTAGGGCTGTGTGTGTGTGTGTGTGTGTGTGTGTGTGTGTGTGTGTGTGTTGTGGGTGAGGCATATAGTTTGTCTTAGAAACAAACTATTTGTTTGTTATTTACAATGTATATTATTACATAATACAATGTGTATTATTTACAATGTAAATATTCTAACAACTATTTTGAGTGTATGTTGTATGTTTCTGGTCATTTCCTAACAGATACAAACTGCAAATGGGTGATAAAAGCAGATGAGCTAGGAAATCCAAGACTTCTAGAAGGGAAATTCTTCCTTGGAAATTTTACGTTAATTATGAGTTTGCAAAAAGATATCCAATATTATTTTATAACAAGGAAAAAAGCACTGACTTAAATTTTAAAAGAGGAAAATCCCCAAAGATACAAGCTAGATCTGGGAAGATAAAGAGAAATAAAAGGGAAATCACTGGGATTGATGTGTTCTGGGATCTGATAAGAAATGTGAAATATATACCTTAGAAAATATAATGATGGTTTAAGAAAATGTTGAATAAATAGTTTCCAAAAAATTCTTCTATGATGCTTTTTAAGCTTGGGGATACAAGAAAGATAAAGACATATTTAGCCAATGTTCTAAAAACATCTACAGTGGTTTAGTCTTTTAAGGACAGTATTATTGGATGAAAACTATCAAAATTACTCTTTTGTAATGTCAAAGTGGGCAATTTAGTAATGTGGGCAAGAATAATTGTCCTTTATATTTGCATTTAATAATTACTGAATGAATCGAATCAAGAGCTGCAGAAATCACAGAGGAGCTACAGACCAAGGAAAGAGCTATTTATAAATGGATCTGTCATCCCCATCTTAGATCACTGTGACTAAATGGTTTAAAAAAGTTGTTTGTCCAGACAGTTAGTCAGATTACTCAGTTAGCTTCATGATCCTTAGCATCTGTATTTTTATATTTTTTCCCAGTAGATTGACATGACTTGGACACATTTTCAACTTTCAAAATAAGATATTTTACTTGCCACAGAAAAATAAAGAATTCAGCCAAATCAAGAAGCAGACCTGCATTTCACCAATCCACGAGGTTGCTTTTCACTAGAAAATAAGTTAAATCTGGGAAAGGTTGTTTTTGCATAGCTTTTTTAAAAAGAATCACCTTTATTCATTCATAGTTTTTAGTTTGGGCAATTCTGATTTTACCTCCTGATATACTTCCATAAATATTTTCATTAAATACTTTCAAATAATAAATCACCATATAACGTGAATGAAAAAGGAAGCTGGATCAAGTATAACTGTGATTTTAATGAAAAACAATCTTGCTTATAAATGGATAAAGGTGCTAATGCTAACATGACATTCTGTGAGCAGTTAAATAAAGCAGATGCTCAAGATTCTGAAACGCCCTCGAGAGCCAACTTCTTGATTACAAGCACTCGTAATGCCAACCTCATTACGCTCATGAGTACAGCTAAGGGAGAGAACTAGAGCTTAGTATACATGCTGATTTCCCAAACCTTCTGATAACCTAAGACCCATGGTAGGAGGACATTAAAAAATAAATGAACCTCCTCCAAGCATTTACCAGGAGTAACAGTTCAATGAAATGACTGGTCCTTTGTGAAATCTCTTGATTATGCCTTGGTCCTATTCACAATACTATGTTAGATACAGTGCTGAGTCAGGTTTTGAGGATTTACAATATGACAACCACCTAGTATTTGGACTTGACTGGGCAAGGCATTTTAGATGTGTGGCTAAGAACAATAAACTTTAATTTCTAGTAAAGGAAAGGTGCATAAATTATGTCAAAGATAAAGAGCACAAAGGTACAGCACAGGAATAACAAAGAAAATGTCTTTCTTGTTCAGAAGCCACAAAAATCAAGACTAGGTGAAGAAGCAGAATGTGTGGCAGAGCAGGACAGGTGACGCACAATTGAGCCCTTTTTAAGGAAATAAAAAAGATTAACTACTGGGAAAGTAACAGGAAATGGATTGTTGAAAACCTAACTAAGATTATATGTTTTTCATTAGGCCATATTGAGACACTGCAGTTTTTGAGCAGGACATGACAAAATCATAGATTTTGTTTCTCTACGTTAGATGAATCTATTAGTAAAGTGAATTGGGAGCAACAACACTTTGTCTTTTATTACAGTTTTTCTATGTGCTTTACACTGTGCTAAGCATTTTATCAACATTAACAATTTGAATCCTCTCACTTTATATTAGTAATATTCTACTCCAATAAATCCTATCTAGTTGTAGGACAAACTCATCCATGATAGCTTAAATTGTAAAAAAGGAGAATTTATTGTAGTGGGGCAAAGGAAGCTCCTAAGAGTCCAGTACTAGATCTTTTGGCTTCAGAAACTGGAGAGTCGGGATCTAAATCTACTTGCCCATCTTACAAGGGCTGCGTATTCTACTCATGTCCATTTCTCTCACTGATCTCTTCTACTTTTTCATCATGTACAAGTTCATATTTTTATGTTATAAATACTTATGTAGCACTTGTTATCAATCCCTTTTAACCTTCATAATGAAACTATGAGGGAGAGACTATTATCTTAATTTTATAAATGTAAATGAGGTTCAGAGAGGTTAAGTAGTTTGCCCACGGTTGCCCAGCTAGAATGGGAGATGCTGTGATTTAGACCCAGACAGTGTAGCTTCATATTCCTGGTCTTAATAACTGACCTGTACAACTGCTTTGGCCAAGCATGTTCATTAGGCTGAAACCTACATCAAGATTTAGAGGTTATCCCTGATAGACTTTATTCTCAGCTTTCCAGCTCAAATATCTGAAAGAGGAGGATATTTGAGAGGTTACAGGAGCACTAGCTGTTTGAGCTGGAAGTGGGACACAAGTAGACGTAATGGGTGGGGGCAGAGTTTGTAATTTATAATATTCTTTACTCAGTTTTTGTAAACACCAAACTGCTATCTTCCTTACTAACTCAGCCCAGGGTCTGCTCATAGTTAAAATATCTTAAGATTCTAGTTAATGGTGGATATCAAAATAAAGAGCATAAATAAATAGCATGAATATTGTTGGTGGTAGAAACTTTTGTAAGATCATGTTTATTCATTATTGGTAAAAGCTGACAGTCTGAAATAACCAGGAAAAATAGGTAAAATAAGAGATGTTTACAAAGTTTGCAAACTGCAGAGAAGGGAGGGGTGGAAATAGATACATAGATTAAGGGGTGGGGGGGGGGAGAGGGGAGGGAAAGGGAGGGAAGGAGAGGCGATCAAGAGAGAGGAAGCAGCACAGGTAAAAAAAAAATCAGTGTTCAATGTGTGATACTGGCCAGTATGCCATAAAGCTTAGGTCAATGGGCTTTGAGAACAGGTTGCCTGTGTATGAATTTATCCTTTGCTATTTGACCTTGGAAAGTTGTTTATTCTCTATATGTCTCTGTATGCCAATTCATATGTAAATTGAGATCAATAAAATACTACTTCAGAGGGTTGTTGAGAGAGCCACTCTGGAGAATCTGCATAAAAAAAAAATGTATTCCTTTAAGTTGTCACAATGAAAATTGAGATATTTAAAGATCTATGAAATTCTGAAGGAAAAAGGCTATCCATTTAAGCTTTTTAAAAAGTTTTGCCTGTTGTGGTAAGTTAGATTGGTAAGGGAAACTGCAAAGAGATACTGTTGGGCTGTGAAACTGAATTATATAACCCCATAAAATATAGGCTCATTTACTATTTATATAATTTCCTATAATAGGTTAAAAATGGATTTAGTACAAAAAAATAAAAGAGGACAATATCCATATAATCAAATATTTAACTCACCTCAATTTTTCTTTGACAGAGGAAATGTCTTTTGTTATGCACTTCCTCAATTATGAACTAACACAATAAGACAACTGTCTGTTGTTTAAAAGTAATTTTTCAATTAATTCTACACAAAGAATGTGTTCCCAAATTAGTGATGTAAGTTGACTCCAATTTTTCTTTTATAATGCATTCCAATTATAATTTATGGTAAAATGATTGGAAGGAACCCCAAGTACTGGAGTTACTGTTTCCACGGTTACAGGCTACAACATGGGATATTCTCTCTTTGAATTCATGCTTTCACATCTCATTTCCGTTTTCAATCTTCCTCCTTTTTAAAGGCTCTGTGTGCTTTGTTCAGATTAGGCTGCAAAATGGAGATGACGGAAAAGAAATATTTCATTTCCAAGATACACACAGAAGATAGTTGAAAGTGGTTTGCAATCGCTGTTGAGTCCACACCAGGTTTTGAGGATGGTTGAAATTGGGCTTGATACATAATCAATCCAGAGAAAGACAATTAACTCTAGGATTGCTGACTTAACCATCCATTATCAGTAAATTCCTCTGTATTAGCTATCAATTGCTGCATAGCAAAGTACCCTAAATCTACTGGCTTAAAACAACCCATATTTATTATCTCCAAGTTTCTGTGAGTCAGAAATTTGGGCACTGCTTATCTGGATCTTCTGTTTTATAGTGTATTACAAGGCTGTAATCAATGTGCCACAAAGCATCTGTGGTCCCATCTGAAAGCTCCATTGGAGAAGCACAGGCTTCCAAGCACACTCAGGTAGCAGTTGGCATGATTGAGTTCCTCAATGGCTGCTGGACAGAGAGTCTCAGTTTCTGATGGCAGCTGGCTGGAGACCTCCTTCAGTTTCTTGCCATGGACCTCTCCCTAATGATGTCTTGCTTTATCAAGGTGTACAAGTGAAAACTGCAATGAAGGGAGTCTACCATCAAGAAAGACATTATAATCTTTTGTAACCTAATCATGTGACATCTCATCACCTATGTTGTACTCTATCGGTTACAAACAAGTCACTGGGTTTAGTCCACCCTCAAATGGAGGGATTCCACAAGGGGTGTTACTACCACAGGAAGGGATCATTGGAGGCTACCTTAGACATCTGCCAACCACAACCTCCATCCTACTACTACACTGTCATTATTGTCTTCCATGAATTAAAAAAAAAAAAAACAACTAGCCACTTACCACTAGTTCATTTCCTCCAACCTCTGTCCCCTCAAAAGCCGAATTTGAGAAGGAAATATATACCATTAAAATGTCTATCTATACATTTAGAACTCAGAGATAGTGATTTAACAAGTCTTATTCTAGTTCTGTATCTGAGCAGTCTGTCCTATTGATGCCCTCAGCCATATTTAACTTTGTCCTATTTTTCTCCTGCATTGCTCAGATGGAAGCTTATCTATGTGAAAGAGAGATTCTTTGCTTTTGAGTCGTAATACATACAGCTCGCTGCCTAGGTAGCTAAGGAGGAACTGACTTCTTCTGGAACAGAGCACTTTGAAAACACAGCATTCAGCAGCAGGAAACGCAATGTTTCTCAGTGAGATCCAGAGTCTACATTTGCCAAATGGCCCTCAAGTTTGATTAGAAATGCAGATCTCCCCTTCTAGACGAGTAAGCTCTGACCAGACTTGTGAAGTAAGACAAATCTGGGTTAGATTTCTGGGTCAGCCACTTTTTAGCATAGTGACCATGGGTGAGTATTCTAGTTTCAAAAGTTTCCAATTTCCTAACACGTAAATAAAATATTACCTTCCTTTGTAATAAGATTTTGTATTAGATGCCATAACTTATATAACACACTTAGCACATTATGTAATGATGTAGTTGCCATCATCACCCTCCTGACTTGATTGTGCCATGTATATGATTTGTCCCCTTTAGTTGCTAATTTTTTTTTTTTTTTTTGGTTTCCATATCATCTTGGTGGTAATGATTATTCAAAGACCCATCTCAGACTGACTTGTTTGTTTCTTTTCCCAATAGCTCAGGATCAACATATGGTTAATTATTATATTTGGCACACCTGCTTAGTATTTATTCCATATAATTTTTTGAGCATTTACTATGTACTAAGTGCTGTCCTGCCTTCTTAGATAGACAGATAAGTAAGATATAACTCCTGCACTGACCACCACCTGCAGATATCAGCAGGCAACTGTCTCTGGGGTCAATACTGGCTGTAGAAAGAAAGCATGTGAGAAGCTCTTTGAACTACTCACAAATTCAGGATTAGGTTGACTCTCTTTCTACTCCAAGTTTATGTAATAGTTTTTGGTCAAAGTTTTTACTTGCATGTAACAATGTTTTCCATAAGCCATTTTTATTACCCTCAAAGTATTAAGACAAGTACAAAATAACCTCATAATTAGGATAATGTATTGTTAAAAAAGGAGAAAACACTACAGTATGGAGAGATTTACAAATGACTAAAATGTTCAAGCTGTGACAGAATTAATGCACAATTTGAAATGGGGTTGCGTTTTTTTGCTTTTAGAAATGCAAATTTCCTTAACAAAAAAAAGGACAAATAAAATACAATGCACTACATACGTGTAACCATGAAAAGATTAAAGAAAAACAGTCATATCACTTACACTATTAGCATAACAGACTCTACTGCTATATTTAACACCTTTGCCAACACAAGCCTACTCCCTTTCCTGGCTTTAAGGAACAGTTTCCTCTAAGAAATACTACTGCAGCATAACGCTTAGACAATTTCTTTTATTTTTAAAGTTACAACCTATAGAAGCAAAATAAACCTTGTATTTTCTATGCCTATATCTGGGCTGTGATAACATCCCCAACACTCAGACTCCTAGTTTTGTAAATTCCTTCCCCACACCACAAATTTGCCTTGATTGCTATCATTTAACTGACCTCATTGAAACCCCAAATCCTTCTGAAGCTCTTAATACTTCTTGCATGTTCTTCTGACTCTCTTACTGAAGAAGATAATTCAGTCAGGTTGCAAAATAGATCCAGAACTTTGCTTATGAAATCCTAATACTCTCTTCCTATTTCTGGCTAAATTCGGGATGAATCAACTCCCACAGGTCTTACCAAGAAGAATGTTCATGTATCACCAATAAATATGGTTAACAATTATATTTGATGATACCATTCCCCAGGATAAGTACTAGTTCCTAGATATATAATACAGATATCAAGCTGACTATGAAGAGTTCTGATGCAATATATAGGGACTTTTATGGTGACAAGTTGTAGGGCGGTCAGTTTGTACTAAAAAGGTATAGTGGTATAACAGAATTTAATCTATTAAACTATTGAAAAAAGAAAAAAATGCTTTTCATGAAGATGCAGCCAGACAATTACAAGTGACAAAATTGAGAGGTTCCTCTTTGTGAGACCTTTGTGTGGAAAAGAATACTTCTTTTATCTACTGCAACCTGAGCCAGGACTGTGTCTGTACTCAGGCTAATGCTATGCCATGTTTGTTGAAATAATCATGTTATTTACTATCCATTTCAATATAGGGAGAGGGCAACACTTTGTATATAATATGCATACCTCTACTACTAAATTATATTTTGTCATTTTCTGTAGCTGCTTCCTACAGTAAGGTAACTGAATCATTTAGGTCTGCACTCTTCACATATTTACCTCTGCCTGGCACATATTATTGGTTAAATCAGTATTGTTTTTGAAGAGGGGAAAGAAGGAAGACGAAGTAGTTTTCAGAGTAAGAAGTGAGGAGGGTGAAATCTAGATGTTCCATGCTCACTTTTGCCTTAGATACTCTTCCTTTCCTACCTTTTCTTTTTCCTTGTCTTTTTTCTTCTTCCTTGATTTCACTGATCGGGTATAGTCTGGTTCTGCATACCATCTAAAATATCAGAGTCACATAAGAAACTACAGCCTTCTTCCTCCATTCTAAAGACTTTCACAGTCTAACAATCTTTAACTCATACAGACTCAGTAATATGAGATTGTTTTGCTGAGCTTTTTCTCATTTCTTAGTAGCATACTGAACAATGCCATTGAGCAGTCCCTTGGATTTACTCCTAAGCACCTCTTGCTCTTCAGTCATGGATGGCTTAGTATTTTAAACGGTGCCATGTAGATATGTCAGAGAAGGCAACAGAGGCAAACAGAATGGAACATACTAATGATAAGGAAAAATAAAATCTGTCAGCCTGGGATTCAAGACTCTGGGGTTCTTGTCCTTTTTCTTGTATTCCTGTATTCCTTGAACATGCCACTTCACTCACTGGATGCCCACATCACTAAGGGACATGGCTCTTTAAGCTATATGAACCATCCCAGCTCTCACACTCTACAACCTTAACAAGGTTTCAATGCAGTTTTTAAGTAGGGAGAAGAAGAGAGGGGCGACACAGGAAAGATCATGCCCAAGGGTTCAAGAATTCCAAGAGTATTGCTATTTAGGGTTCCAATTCCTTTGGAGAATTATTTGTGCACTTGTCCATGTGTTCTGTGAGTACCTACAGATTTTCTTGAAAGGATTTGTGATTTTTTCATCTCTAGCTCCAATGGTTTCCAGTCACTCTAGGAGAACTAATAAATGTGGTATCTGTGCTCAACATATAAAGGCAGTCTATATATAGTTGACATGAAGAATTATTACTACCTTCCATAATGTCAGAATATATGTGTCCACTGTCTCAGAACCCAATAAAAGTTACCTCCCTCCCTCCCCATGGTAGCTGTAATTTTGAGCTCTCATCCACTAGGTCTTGTCAACTTTGGCTAGCACATATATACCTTTTCTCCCAGGCGTTTTTATCACCGTTGTGCTGGCTACTCCAGGAAAGCTGAAAATAGTGAGATACAATCCAGCCTGGTGGTGAAGCTTAAGGACTCTAAAGCAGGTATTTGTACCCTGGCCTCACTACTTACTAGCTGTGTGAACTTGGACAAATTATCTAGCTCTTTAGTGCTTCAGTTTCTCTGTTTATAAAAGGAGAATGATAATAACACTTACTTCATGGAGTTGTTTGGAAAATTAAATTAAAGATGAAAGTCACTCACATAAGTTTATGGGCCTGAGTAAGTGCTCATATATCCTCTGAAATCCTTGGTTCAACATGAAAAATTTAGAATTTTTGCACAACTGAAAGGAAAGACGTCCTCTCTACCTTTGGGATTGCATCTTGTCACATGGGCTTTAAGGCATACCTTATAGTTTTAGAGAAAAAATTTTTACTTAAAAGTTTATATTTTACCCTGAAAGTCTATCAAATATTCACTCTGAATAGGGCTTAAGCTCAGTAGTTAACCGTCTTGGATTCATCACCCTGACTACATCAAGTGCTGGAATAAAAAAGTAGTTAAAAATCACCATCTCTTCAGTCAGATGGCCTTGGTTTAAATCCTGGCTCTATCATATAGTGTGACATTAAGCAAATATTTTAACACCTTTTAATTTCAGTTTCCTCATTTGTGTAATGGCACAAATATTAGTACCTAATTCATAAAGCTGAAATGGGATCTAAATCAATATATCTAAAATTTATAGATTGATGCCACAAACAGTATAAGCTCTCAATGCATATTATCTATCATCCTATTTAAAGCATTTCCCTTATAATTATAGTAAGACTCATTTCCTATAGTTTCCATCATTTCCAGTAATATGAATTTACATTAAAAATATAGTCTTTGGGGCTTCCCTGATGGCACAGTGGTTGAGAGTCCGCCTGCCAATGCAGGGGACAAGGGTTCGTGCCCCGGTCCGGGAAGACCCCACATGCCGCAGAGCGGCTAGGCCCGTGAGCCATGGCCGCTGGGCCTGCGCGTCCGGAGCCTGTGCTCCGCAACGAGAGAGGCCACAACAGTGAGAGGCCCGCGTACCGCAAAAAAAAAAAAAAAAAAAAATATATATATATATATATATAGAGAGAGAGAGAGAGAGAGAGAGAGTCTTTGTTTTAAAAAGCAGCCCTAACACTTTTTGAATGCAACATTTTTTAAAAAAAATTTACCCTTCTTTAGTCTAAGTTCCTTTAGCTTTCCCACACATAATGTGAAGTTGAGCCAATCGCATCTTCCTGGTTATTGTTCTCTGAGACACAGTCCAGATTGTTAATGTTCCTCACAAAAGTGTGACCCAGAACTTCCTGAATACAGATATCCTGTTGCAAAAGAGAATAGGACTTTTATTACATCTCTCTTTTGGGATACTATGCTTCTATTGGGTTGGCCAAAAAGTTCGTTTGGGTTTTTCCGTAAGATCTGAACGAACTTTTTGGCCAACCCAATATTTCAAATTTCACCAACTGACCTTATAGCCAGTTGCTTAGCACTGTTTTTCACTTTGAGCAGAAGTCTTTCTTACCTTTTCTGTCTTAACACGTTTCCTCTTCTAAACTCAAAAAGCTAATTTTTTACATTACATCTAGAATTGTGGTTTACTTTCTCATCTCAATTTTGTTACCTTAAAAAAAAAATAAAGCCCTGTTACCTAATCTTGTAAGTCCCCTCCTGCTCTGAAATTCCTTGATCTAGTATCTTTATCAATTCATGTTATTTGGCCTGGCCCTCATTTCCAGCAGGTGGAGATATAGAACACTAATTCTGTCTTGCAATTTCACACACTGATTCTCCTCTTAAGTCCTATGCTATAAGGAATTTAATAAATAAGCCATCTTTACCTTCGAGCAAGACAATGATTAGGAGAAAATATTAGTGATACAAAGGACAGAATTCCAAAGCAGCCTAATTAAATTGTCTGGTCATTAACTATCACTGCCCAACATCTAATAACCTTAAAGTACTTACTACTTGTCCTACTATAGTAAAGATGCCTACTCATGTTTTGTGTAATAAAACTCATTGCTGTTGTTTTTTATTTCCTGATTCAATGTTTAGATGAAACTCTAGTGAGGTTATTTCCTTAATTGTGTGTGTAACTTCATTTTTTTCTTCAATCAGATTTTCAGAACTAATTGTAAGCATTTCTTGCATTTATAAGGAAAATGTGCCTCACAAATGTAGAGTCAAACAGAAAGCGTGCAAGATTTGATTCAGACACAGTGTTAATCAATTTCAGCTGGTTTTTAGCTAGTTTTTGAAATTATTCTTGAAGTGACAAGAAAAAGACCTTGTCACAAACAAAGGCAAAATAACACGATGTATATAGAGGGGAAAAGGTGGTGTTCTAATTCTGTGTCCTTGCCTGTACTGGGAAAAGGTATTGAAAGAAATACGTGATAAACAGAAGGTGTCATCTGCCTTTATACCAAGTATGTTGCTGGTTGCCTGCATGGCACAATCAGAATCAAGACTTCTCAGATGTCCCGCCACTTTGTCAGGACTGAGGACAGGTCACAGTGGCTCCCGTGGAACTATCACTCGACCTTACCTTCCTCTCTTGCACATATTGGTCTGCATTTTCTGTTGATTCTTTATGTCTGTAAATAAACCAATCTAATTTAAAAGGTGGAGGAAGTCCTATGTCTCGTAGGGGTATTTATTGTCAGGTGGCCTGACCTTCTCGTGCCAAGGGAACTTACTTTTGCTCACATTATTCTTTCTTTTTCTTCCTTTTTGGAAATATACAACAAAGCACTGAATACTTTTTGAATTTTGAAGTAGCTCTGAAATGATAATCACATTCCTATTTATTTATTTAAGGGGTATTAGGGTCAGGAGGGGTGGGAGAAAGATGGGGGTTGGGGGAAAGGACAATATCTCTTGGGCTTTTACTATGGAGTAGACTGTGTACTTGGTGTATTATATACGTTATCTCACATAATTGAAAGAGCTACCCTGCATCCTGGTAAGAAGTTCATGGCTTGATGTTATTAATTAATAACTACAAGGAGGTGAAATTTGGGCCTAAAGTTTTCAGGCCCTATAATCCATACATTTTTACTTCTTTTATATTACATTCCTACTTTATGGTAATTCAAGCCTATACAATGTATTTAATTTTGAGGCAAATCATTATTGATTATTATTTGTTACTTCCTAAAAAAAGAATAACACCTTATGTCTAATATTTTTTTCCAACCAATTTACCACCAGCTGCTGGGATACTTGACATCCTTGAAAAAAGATCCTAATTCTTTTAATGTCACAGTCTAAACGTGTAGATGTAAATACATGCAGCCTTTGTTTGTTATCCTCTTGCACACAGGAAGGGCATTGACCTGTGGTTGTCATTACTGTTGCTCACAAAAGATATCTGGCTTTCTATGTTCCAAACACATAATGAATTCAAAACTTTTTGAGGGTTAGGTTGTTCTTTGGCCCAGTGAAATATGAGATTAAGTGGCATGTGTTATTTCCTGGTTAAACTTTAAAAAAACAGTGCCAATTCACTCCATCCCCTTTCCACTCTTGTGTGACTGTTGCGGTTGAGATGAAGCATTTTTCAACCTGGGTTTCTGAGTAACTCCAATGAAGAGAATGCGCTTTTTAGTTTGGCCAGGTCAGAATTTGCTGTGATAATAAAACACCTCCAGACTCTCCATGGCTTAACCCAATAAAGAGTTACTTCTCACTCATGCAAAATATTCATGGGCTACTGCTTCATGTTGTAATCATCTTTACATTGGCACCTGGAAGTGAGGGAGCAGTTACCACCTGTTGCATTGCTTGTAACTATGGAAGAAGGAAAAGAGAGCAAAGTGCTGACTGGCTCCTAAATTTTCTGTTCACTTTGCTTTGGTCAAAGCAATTTATATGGCGATGACTGAGTTCCAGGGGGTGGAGAAATGCAATTTTGCCATCTGCCTGGACAAACAGCACCAGATATCTGTGACCAGTACTAATGACAATCACAGCCTCTAGCCCACGTCCCTGTACTAGAAACATAACATAAGCAAGAAATACAGTTGACCCTTGAACAGCATGGTTTGAACTGCATGAGTTCACTTACAAGTGGATTTTTTTTCAATAGTGAATACCATGGTACTAAACGACCCACTGTTGGTTGAACTGCAGATAGGGCGGAACCCTGTAATAAAGGGCAGACTATAAATTATACCAGATTTTTGCCTGCATGAAGGGCTGGGTCCCCTAACTCCCAAGCTGTTGAAGGATCAACTGTAACCTTACATAGAGTTAACCCAGGGGGATGCCCAAATATTCATTAAACGAGAACTGGTTAAGAAATCATGGTTCATGCATGGTAGCAGTTACCAACCCTAGGTACACATTAGAATCACTAAAAATGTTTTTTAAAAGACCAGTGTTTGGGGTTCACCACCCACCAGTATCATCAGAAATTTAAAGGTAGTCAGGATAAGGTCTAGGCTTTGATATTATTGCAAACATTCCCAAAGTATTCTGATACGCAGCCAGAGTTGAGAACCACTGATATACACAACTATTAACCATATGATACAGAATTACAGGTAATGATTTATAATCATGTCCATTATCTATAAAAAACTATTTCAAGTTTAAAACAAGTTCCAAAATGCTTTGATATATGCTTTATGTATCCATATTTGCTTAAACATACAGAAAAGTTTAGAATGCTACACTATAAAATGTTCCACGTGTTCACCTCAGAGGAGTGGGCAGGACTTTCCATGGCTTATTAAGAGGTGAGGAAAAGGATTTAAGTTCCACTTAGTTTTCACGTTCTTTTCGTTAGGTTTTTGATTATTACTTCCTGTGTTCTGCAATAATAATCTTGTTGTGGTTAAGAAAAATCTAACGCTAAACTTTGAATTTAAAGGACAAAATATTATTTAATACCCTAAAAATAGAAATGCATGCCGTATCTCTAAATAGGGAAATGTAATGCTGAAAATATGTTGGTTTTCACCAAAGTCACTACCAAATGTACAGACTAAAATTCCCAGATTTCTTGTGGGTGGTTTAGGGAGAATTTAATTATTTTAAATTATATCTGGAAGAATTATCACTTTTAAATAAATACATTTATTTAAATATTATCATATTTAAAATAAATTTGGGAAACAGGGATGAGTTTTAACCCTAAATTAAGAAAACATTATACATTTAGGATACTGCAAAGACTTTGGTACAGCTGCAGGAACAGAAAGATCATCCAAAAGAACATAAGAGGAATGTTTATGGCAGACCCCAAAATATATAAGAATCTAGAATGTAGTAAAGGTGGTATTTCAAAGTGTGGAAAAAGAATAGTTTATTCAATAAACACTACTGAGAAAACTTGCTATGTTTCTTACTCTACATAGTAAAACAAAAATTCATCATTATTCAAAATTTAAATGTGAAGTATAACCTATAAAAAGTAAACTATGAATATGAAGTATAACCTATAAAAATAAAGTATAAATAAACATAAATAATTATATCATCCTGGAAAAGAAAGGGCTTTTCTAAAAACAGAATCACAGAAAGAAGCTATAAGTGGACTATTTACAAACCCATAAATAAAAATCTAAAATATCGGTGTCATCATATATCACAAATAATAAGAATAGATGATCAGCACTCTGGGGAATTTAACACATTTTAGACAAACTATTAATAATCATTAGTATAAAAATCCCAGACACATTTATTAGAGAAAGTGTAACAACAAAAAGGTAAACAGCTGAATAGATATTTGACAAAAGAAAAGAAATACAAGTTAATTGATTCGATATCCATTTTGTATTTATACTCTACATTTCCTGATTAGGTACTGTTCTGAACTCAGCAATAGCCTAATGAACATAACAGAGCCCATGTCTTCTGAATGTATATTCTAGTAGGGGGAAAAAAATGAAATAACCAAGTCTCGTGTGTCACAAATGTAATGCCAAATAATAAAGCAGAGTATGGACATTAGGACATATGGGCATGAGGAGTTAATTTATATGGGATGGTCAAAGAAAGCTTCACTGAAAGGAATAAGGCTATGAGCCATGTGCACAAAGTGTTTCCCAGGCACAGGATATAAAGGTATGAGAAGACAATTATCAATCTGCTTCATAAGGTTGCTTCAGCCTGAAGCAACAAGGTTGCTTTTAGCTAAAAGCGACCTCAGAGTTTACCTGCCCTCCCTAAGGACTGAAGGGAGGAGTATTTTGGCATGTATTACACCTTCACAAAAATGGTTTGGAGAGCTCCATCGACCATAGTTTCTAGAGAGATGTACAGAAAGTAACAGTGCCAAAAGTCAAGGAAAATGCTTTTCAACTGTAGTTAAAATTTTCTATTAGCATAATTCAGCATTAGAAATTCTCTGAAGCTTATATGGCCCACTATGTAAGTGGAAGCCTACAAAAGTCATCCATGGACTCAAAGACATAATGACATAATGGTTTCCATTTCCATGTGGACTCACTTCATAGGAGATATATTTGGCTCAGCAGAATTCATTTAACATTTATGTGTTAAGTTTATAGATAAGCAGGAAAAGAAAAACTGTTCTTTCTGTCTAGTTCAAATTGGAAAAAAATAATAAGATAACAATAATTTTTGTAAGGTGAGAGAAAAAACAGTTTGATGAATGGGAATCAGGTTAGGTCCATGCAGAAGCTCTCCATAGCAAGGTTTGCTATACAATCTTGCTTTAATTTAAAAAGAAAGGAAAGGTAACACTGGAGGGACAGATGAATTGCACTTGTTTGTGAATGTACGAGAACAAAGAAGAAAAACAAGGAGACCAAGACCACACTTAATCTTACATCTTAATCACTGGGACAGATTTGGATAGGGAGACATATAAACAACAATATCTCAATTGTTTTTGAAGTTAGATCTCCCAAAGTGAGGTCCCAGCAGGAAGCATAAATGGGTTCTCCAATTCTGAGGATGGAGTTTTACCCAGATCTTAGATTTATAGTCTGCTTCCAGTGTGAACAAAGGGGAACTAACAAGATAACTTTGACTTCTCAATTGCTCATTTTCTGGCCTGTTAAAGAAACAGCAGAGGTGGGACAAATTTGATAATGAAACCTGTACTCCCCAGAATTGGGGGAATGCAAGATAATCTTATGACGATTTCAACTGTGGAAGTGATAAATAATTAAACTATGAATGGCATAATATACCATCTTTCCTCACTTGCCTTAGTCATTGCTTGCTAAGTGAGCTGGGATTAAACTTTTTCACTGACAAGTTTCCTTTCTTCCTTTTGCAAGTTTATGAGGGATTATCTAATAGAACCAGCCAGTCTAAGCTTGACTGTGCTCCCAGAACTGTTCAAAGGAAATTCCTTCTATCCCAGTAATACAAAACGAAAAGCAGGAAGAGGATCTACCACTCACTAGAGGAACCCACGAGTGAGATGGAGATTGGGTCTCTTTTCTTGTCATCAGAAATTCTCACCAAGAACATCTCAAGAGAGAAATAAATTAAAGTGCTTCATCCCAGGAGGTCCTCTGCATTGCTGTCCATGAGGAACAGGGTAAGAATGGTAGAGCCATCCTGGAGTAGCCAGGCACCATCACTAGGCAGGAGTGAGGCTACCGGTAGCCATTCTATCAGAGAGATGGTGCAGCTGTAGCATGCATGGGGGAATAAAGAAAGAGAAAAGTCAGACCACACTAGAGGGGTTTTGTGGGGGAATCTCTGGAGCAACCATGGATTATGGCAGACCTGGGTTTGAAACACAAGATTTTTAAGAATTCTTACTCTGGTTTGCTAATATACACTTTAATGCTCTTAAAGAGACAAATAATGATAAGAAGTACCTTGTGATTTTTTTTTGTTTGTTTATCAGAATGTGAAATTTTGTAATGACTCCATGCAGAAACCAAGCCTAGTGAAGCCCTAGAACATATTCAAGTTATACAAACATCCCTTCTAAAGACATCCAAATACTGACCACACTCAGTCAGCAAGGAGGGGGTCATTCAGAGGTTTGGTGAAAATTTCTTTCAAATCAAACCATAGCTGGAGATGTTAACCAGGTAAACTCAGAGCCAAACCAAACCAAAATATTGTTAGTGCTCAATAAATATTAAACTTGGAAAGGAAAATATATGCCTTCATAAATCCCTGTTAGAAATGGTCCATTCCTACACCTTTCATGTGTAAATGTGAAAACACAAACCCAAAGAAGTAAATGATTTGTACACATTTGATACCCATTGTCCCAACTTAGACATCAGCCAAAAAAGGTTTCCAGAAGACTTTTCACTTTTAGCAAAATTTTTACAAAACCTCCTCTACTTCTCCCTACATTTCTTTTCCCTGTTAACTTCCTTCATTCTTCTAGAAAGCTAAATATTCTGCATCTTCTTTAGTGGATGAGCGGTCCTTTAAAAAGTTTATTCTCTGTGGGTAAATTTTAATTCCTCAACAAAATTTGCAGCAAGTTCAAAACATAATCAAATGTGACCTTTCATTCTTAGCATTTATCTCTGAATTTTCACCTTTTTAACATTTTAAAATGAATTGTAATCCTGATTCATGTGCCTGACTGACAGAATGGAAACTGTAGTTATCCAGCAAATGAAATGATAAATCTAACGAAATGATAAAGACTATGCTGGACCCTAATATGGACCCCAGAATCAGAGGGCCAATAAAACTTTTTCCATATAAGCAATAAGGCTGTTTTGCTCTCTAATCATTTGTGTGTTCAGTGGAATAGCACTTTTAATTTTCTTCAAGCACTTTTCCTTCGCATTCAAGACTTTGCTAATTGCTTGTGCAAGGGGCCTAGCTTTCAGCCTATCTTGGTTTTCACCATGCCTTCCTCACTAAGCGTGATCATTTCTAGCTTTCGAATTAAAGTGAGAGATGTGTGACTCTTCCTTTCATTTGAATACTTAGAGGCCACTGTAGGGTTATTAATTGGCCTAATCACAATATTTTTTGTTGTGTCTCAGGGAATAAGGATGCCCAAGGAGAGGGAGAGAGATGGGGGGACAGCCAGTCGGTGGAGCAGTCGGAATACACACAATATTTATTAAGTGTGCCATCTTATAAGGGCGTGGTTTGTGGCACCCCAAAACAAGTACAATAGTGACATCAAAGACCGCTGATCACAGATAACCATAACTACAATAATAATCAAAAAGTTTGAAATATTGTGAGAATTACCAAAATGTAACACAGAGACACTAAGTGAGCAAACCCTGTTGAAAAAGTTTCGCCAATAGACTTCCTCAACGCAGAGTTGCCACAAGCCTTCAATTTATAAGAAACACAGTATCTGCAAAGTGCAATAAAGTGAAGCACAATAAAACACAATAAAAGTACAACCTTCTAGCCTCTTCTTCCACATTCTCTGTGTTTTTTTCATTTCAAAAATGCCAGAATTTGTGCTGTTCCCAGAACTCATTACACTGTTTCAATCTCCATGTCTCTGTTCCTGCTGTCCCCTCACCTGGATGACTCTAGACTGTTGCAGTGGCTTCAAATGATCACTCATGTCTAGTTTTCCTTTCCTTCTGGGCATAGGAGAAGACTTTACCACTCTGCACCCCCTTGTAGTTACATGAGGCCATGCAACTAGCTCTGGTCAATGGATTATAAGCAGATTCTGGAAATGTCTGATATGGGAGGATTACACATCTCTGTGTAGCATGTTTTCAACTCTGTTCAATATGTTGTGGACAGAAATGACGTATTTATTTAGTGGTGATTAAATGGGGCTTTTAATTGACAGTTCCATACTTTCCAGTCCTCTTGTGAAAGCATATATTGCAATGGAGCTTCAATAAAATCAATGCAGACTAGAATCTGAGCAACCTCAGGATATACCACTGCTCTGGAGAATTCATCAGACCTATAATAGGTGTTGTGTAAGCAAGAAATATAGTGTTTTTTAAGCCACTGAGATTTGGGGGGTGGTTTGTTCTTATAGAGTAGTCAATTCCTTCCTGCCTGAAAATAAAACATAGCTGTCTTCCCCTGTTCTGAAACTTCATAGGCTGAGCTGGACGCCTGTGCTGTGATCATTTCAGAATTTAATGCCAACATCCATACTTTCTGTTCAGGAGTATAACAGCACCTTTTCAGTCTACAAGATCTTTCTGTGGACATATCCCCAGTTTGAGGACAGGCACATATGATGCACCCAAAGTCAATCAATGCAACACATTCTCAGTGATTGATTCAAATGTGGGTAACTGATTAAATAATTCTAAACAGCATGAATCTCAAAACTCCTTCTCGTAATGCTGGGATAAAAATGTTTTCACCTTATTAAACTATTTGTAGCTGAAAGGAGATAGCTCTGTAGCTACTGGAAGCCTTTTTGTTGCCATGAGCGATGTCCATTTTAAAATCAGAGGCAACACAAGTGAAGTCAAGTCATATTACAGAGAGAATTATATTCCTACTATATTATCGGACTTTCTTACAAAGCCATGCCTAAAACCAGTCCCACTTTTGGACTTTCTCTTATGTGATTCAGTAAGTTCCTCTTTACTTAAGCCAACTTGGACTTAGTTTTCCTATAATTTTTATTCTAAAAATCATTAATGGCAGAGATTCTTCCTTTAGTAATCAGAACACCGTGTATTTTCTGCTATCAGAGGATTTAAAGTGTATGTTGTATACATACACTTTAAATGTATGTTCAGATGCTTGTATCTCCCTCTAAAATATGTTTCCTGAGGCCACAGTGTCCGTCTTATTTGATTCTTATAGCTGATGCCTGGCTTACAGCTGATGTTTAATGAGTGGCTATTCAAATTACCTGAACCGAGCAGGGAACACAGTATGTTTGGGCATTAGCAGGGGGTCTCTGGCTCCAGTGGAGTCAGCGGGCAGCCAGACAAAGAAGGCTTCTAGCAAGGTCGTCAAAGAGAGGGATGCTCAAAGCAAGCATCACAGATTTTCCAACATTTCTTGGAGCCATTTCGATATTTTAGCAGAAACTGGGGTTGCTTTGCAGTTTTTAGACTATTTAAAAATAGTCTAGTCTTGCCTTGCCAGAATTCTATCACCTATGTTTGAAGAGGCCACCTCAGGTCGAGAAGAATCATACCTTGCCAACACAACATGAGAAGAAAGAACAGAATAGATACAACAACATGAACGGAATAGATACAACAACATCAGAATTGTTTTCTCTGAGAGGCCAAGACGAAAATTAAGATATATTCTGTATTTAAGAAAACTGCTTCTTAAAATACTCTTCAGCAGGAAATGGTTCAATGTCTTTTCTCTGCTCAGGTCTTCCTTATGGTTAAAACTAATCCACATTGAGGGCTTGGTAAGACACCATGAATGATGCTCTCTCATTACCTGTCACCTCAGGGATAAGGCTCTTTGGAGCATGACACAACACATCCTCCCATTCTCAACCTGAGTCACCGTCACTTTTCTCTTTTTGACCTTTTGCAGGAACTGCGGGGACATCATTCTTGACTGACACTGATGCTGCCAGGCAGCTTGCTCCCAAGGATGGCACCTGCCTGGCTCTTTGGCTGTGACTAACACCCAGGGCTTTCTTCTATCAGGGAAAAAATACTATAAAAGAAAATGCTGACAATTACTGTAGTGGAATAAATACGATGGTTTAACGCCAACCACTATACTGCTGCTGAATGGCATCCTTCCCATTTTCTGCCAGGACTTTCTCTTGCTTCTTTTAAATAATCATTGTATTTTACTTTTTAAGCTTTTTACTTTTTAGAATTTTTGTATCTTCTTCAAAACATAGGAATTATTTATCAAACTTCATTGCCAATTTATTAAATAATATTATAACCAAGGCTTTGCAGTAAATTATAACATTTCTTAAAGTATGGTCCATGGAGCTTGAATTTCAAAGTTACCTGTATCATGTGTTTAAAAATGGGAATATGGGCATCTCACAAAAACCACTGAGTTTCTGGGAATTTCCTTCTTAATCAATAGAGCATGTGATTTTTTTTAAGGCAAAACAAAGTTTGAGAACTACTAATCTACTGTCTTATTTTGTATTAGGAACTGTGCCTCATATCACCAGGAATATCAAAGTGAAGTGAGGGTCATCTTGAATGGAAATACTTTCTCAGAAAAACAGGCATAACATCATTAAAAATCAACAATATCCTCCTTGCAAAATGCTATGAAGATCAGAGCTATTAGGAGTATGTATACTAAGTCTCTCCATTTGAGTGTCTGTAGTAGATAGAGTAGATATTCAACAAAGTATTACATTTTATTATTTAGAATATGATTCTATAAATTTTAGGATATTAGCCTACTGATCACTTATAAGTAGCTTGTTTAGATTTTCTATTATATCAAAATTATTGGCATCCTTAATACTTTATAATCATTTAAGATAATGTTATTTTAATTAAGTAGAATTTTTGCACAAAGATAAAATGGATTAATTTCTCTTACTTTCTCATGCCATCAGGCGAGTCTTCTACCAAATGTCTAAATTGTATTAATTAACATTCAGGGAACTGGAATTACTAATACCAGTAGGTATTTAGACATGGTCCTTGCTCCCACTCAAGTTTTAAAGACATGTAAAACCTCATGAATTACATAACTCAGTAATACGAAAAGAATATCTATGCATAAAACTTCAGAGTTTCACATTTAATTTTTAAGCCTGAGAGGTAATGGACTAGAAGCTACAACAGAATTATAGGGTATTCACAGACGATTATGAGGGTGAAGCAAGGGCATTTGGAGTGGATGGGCTGAGGGGACCAAATAAATTATTTACCAAAGAAAACAAAGGAAACAAGTCCTGAGACTGTTGGTCTTATTCTATTTTGGAAAGTCAGATTCAGTAATGACCTATGAAATATCAGGCTGAACAACTGTGTTGATATTTATAAGAAGTAGTGAACTTCTCTGTGAGACACTGAAAACCAAACTAAACCAAATGTGAGTTATAAAACAATAGAGGCTAGTCAAAGTAGCTTAAAGGTGCATCATCCAGATAAAGAATGAAATTTCCAAATTCACATCAGCAACAAGCATTATAATACCATCAGTTCATGCAGGTACAACCAAGTCAGGTTTTAAAATTCTCAGAAAGATAAACTGGGAATTCCCTGGCAGTCCCGTCGTTAGGACTCCACGCTTTCACTGCTGAGGGCGCGGATACAATCCCTGGTTGGGGAACTAAGATCCTGCAAGGCGCGCAGCATGGCCAAAGAATAAAATACAATTTTACAATTCTTTTACAATAAAATAAAATTCTCAGAAAGATAAATTAGAAGAATAAAAATTTAGATAGTAGCTTAAAAAAGTGGAAATATTTCCTAATAACTTTAAATGTTTATCATAGTTCTAAGTGTAATGTTAAAATCACAGTATTTTACCCTGGAGAAGTTTCAAACTATAGCACATTATACTGAAAAAAAAAAATCTTGCAACTCTTTTTACTATTGGAATTGATCAATATGGAAACATACATCCAATACAGTCTCAAACTCAAAAGACACTCAGATCATCTAAGCTGCCATGGTACACATGACTGTGCAATTTTTGCACCTGGTCATAAATGTAGAATTTTTAACCATTTAAAAAATATATTTATTCTTTAAACTATTTTTTTTCAGAAATAGTTTTTCAAAACAAGATCTTATATTTTGGTGGTAGAGACCTAGGTCTTTGGCTTCAGATCTGGTTTAAGTTCTGCATTCACTACCAATGAGCTGTATGACTTGAAGTCACCTGACTATTCTAAATATAAGTTTATATGTAAAATGAAAACAACCCCCATAAAATTGTTCTGACAATTAAATTATCAACTTGGAAAGTGCTTTTCAGATAGGAAGCGCTCAATAAATGTTATCAAGTTTTAGAATCACATGCGATTAGATTGGAAGTTTTCAGAAAGAAAAAAAACTATATATAAATATATACACACACTATAACATGCATATATATGTATATATGAAAACTCTGTTAAAAGAGTTTTTGTTTCATTAAAATAATTAAATCTGTCCCAATAATAGTTTATAAGTATTCTCAGATGCATTACATATCCTGATTCAAACACTGGCCTAAAGTTCTTAGAATGCTGATTGATTTCAGGTTGTTAAAACTTCTTTGTGGTTTGACATCTATTAACTCCAAGAGACTCTGATTGAGGATCTACAGTTATTATGTTTTTAGTTTCTCCTTTTATACTGTAGCTTTAGTGGATATTGACCAGGTTCTTTTGAGTACCTACTTAGCTAATAAAAGACTCCCTAGCAGTTTTCAGTACACTTAGGTTCTCTAGGTACTATTTCAGGTACATGAGAAGAGCTGGAGATTTTACTTTTCATAAGAAAATGTGCAAGAAAGAACTGGACAAGGATATATTGTGGAAAAGGAGATACACTGCAATAGAAGTTAAAACAGAGTGACCCCCCAGCCCAACCTTTATAGCTGTGTCATCATAAAGAAATAATTTATGCCCCAAGAGATCTGGTTTTCTTATCTAACTTATGCAAATCATAATAGTTTCTGTAGTTATTTCTTAGAGTTTCTTATGAGGAATAAATAACACAATGCATACTTAATATTGTGTATTTCAAATTAAATATAAATTGAACTTATTATAATGAATCTGTTTCTCATTTACCTTGGAAACATTTACTTGGCTTACGTTACACTTAATTGTCACAGCTGCCTTATAAGATGGCTCTTATTATCCCCTTTATAGATTTTTTTTTTTAAAGGCTCAAGAAATTGAGTCACTTGTAATAAGTGATGAAGCAAGGCTTCAAACCAAAGTTTGTCTTACTCTGATGTCTGAGACCTTTACTTCAAGATCACCCCTCAGTAAGAGTTATGTTATAAGGGATAATATGTTCCTTTATACATTAGTGTAGAAACCAAAATTCAGGGCTTTGGTTGAGAATCTTGATTAGATTAATAGATTTTAATTGTAAAGGTTAGGTTTAAAAAGTATAATTCTTTTAAAAAGAAGCATATTGCAACACGCTAATATATTATCCTAGCATAGGTATTAGGAAGAAATCAGACTGATTTCACATCCTAGTTTAATCCCTAACTGCAGCACATTTTTAAGCTAATTGTTCTTGTCTTAAAATAGGTGTGGGTATGAATTAATGAGTTAATCCATATGAAGGAACTTAGAGGGCTAGATCTATAGTAAACACAGTGTAAATTAGCTAACGTGTTAATACTTACAGTAATGCCCTGTTCTGTGGAAAAAGATAAGTTTACCTATAAGGAAAAAAGGAAGTGGTAGAGATAATGATATATATTTAACATTTTATTGATTTTCTTTGGCATTCAAGAAAACTACACTTTCCATTTTCCTTTGTAGAGTGCTTGAGGACCACATGACAAAGTCCTGGCCAATGGAATGTTGGTGGAAGTTTGCTAAGCCACCACCAGATGCAGAGGTTTAGATACTGTGTGTGATCCTCCTACATTTTTAAGATGGACAACAAAAAAAGATGGAAGGATTCTATCTTGATCATGTCATTTTACTCCTACATTCAGTCATTACACATTTCTGAAAATATGGACATTTTTTATATAACCATCCTAATATAGTCCCCAGAGAATTAATGCAAATTCTTTGCTATTAAATAATACCCAGTACATAAAAACATTTTCGCAATTGCTTCAGAAAAGTACATTTACAGTAAGTTTGCCTGATTCACTATCCAAACAAAATCCATCTACTATAACTTGTAGCTACATGTCTCTTAAATCCTTTTAAATCTAGAACCTCCTCTTGCTCTTTATGCCACTGACTTAAAATTTCCTGTGGAATGTTATGCCTTCTGAATTTGTCTTTTTGCCTCTTTGCACTATTATTCAAACTTGTTCTTCTATCCTCAGTATTTCCTGTGATAGTTAAATCAAGAAGCTTGATTAGATCTAGACTCTGACTTTGACAAGGCTACTGTAGTTGTTTCTGTGTGCTTCTTGCTGTTTTCCTTCAGGAAGCCCACAATATCTGGTGGCACTGATTTAGTGACACTACAAATGTTCAGTGGGTTCAGGGAGTGACAGCTATCCCTCTATTGTTGGTGCTAGCTGAAATAAACAATCCATATTTCATGATAGGGATTTTCTAATTTTATCATTCTTTCCACATTTACCAGCTGGAATTCCTTCCTTCATCAACTGAAAAACAGTTTCATATAGGACACACAAGATAAATATAAAATTCTTTCTTTTTTAATTGCTGGTTTTCAAGAGGTAATTGGCCCTAATGTCTGCTAATGATATTTAATCACCTGTTGCTTGTTTGAGGCTTTTTCCATTTCTCTTTCATTTGTAGAGCATAACTATTAATTTATATACTCATATACTAAATATATTACATATTAAATGTTATACATTATTATTGCATGCTGTTTAAACCCCTTTGTAAGCAACAAAAGGTGTCCATTTGATTGACATGACATCTACTTATAAAATATTTCCTGAATGACCACAGGAAGAAGTTCAAAGTTGATGTTATCTTCCCCAGGAAAGTCAGTCACAAAAGGATGTATATGAGGCCTGGGTAAGACCAACATGCAGTTGTAATAAGAGAATAATATGGTACCATCTCTCTCAGCATTCATCAAACTACTGGTTTTTGTGGCATATGCTGTTGGATACTTTCATACCCAGTGTTTTCTGTGCTCATCTAACAAAAAAGCACTGATTAAAAAAGAAAATAACACTTGCTTTGATCATGCAGCTCTAGAAAAGTTAGAATACATTCAGCAATGACATTTATTATTAGCAGAATCCGCTGTAAATCAGAGATAAAGTTGACAAATTTCACAGGTTGATCAGTGGAAATATCAAGTGACTCAGTGTGTGATGGATTAAATGGGGGGCAAAATTAAAGTTATGCAAATTATTTCTATGCAGGGATTCTAATGTCAGACACAAAAAATGACTAGACATGTGTCGTCAAGAATAAAAATGAAGCTGACGCTGACCTATGGATTGGCTCCTACTTAGTTTGGGTGGCTGATGACAACAAGGAGTTGATAAACACAGGAAATACTGTTCTCGAGTGGGATTTTGACCAGGATTTAATTTCTATTAGTTGACACTTCATGAATCTAAATCTGCAACACAGAGATAATTAGTGTTCATTATGAGAGGCAGAAGATGGTAAATGGAATGGTTTTAGAGTGTGAAATTTAGCTCAGCCTCATCCTAAATGTGTGACATTTGGTAAGACACCTTACTGAATGAACCTCAATTTTCTCATCAGTAAAATAATAATAATAGAAATATACCCACTGCCTGCCTCAAAAGGTTTTAGTAAGGCTCAACAATCAAAATTACAGAGCAAGCGAAAATGTCATTAATTAGGAATTAGTTAAATAAATGATGGTACCCTCTATGTGAGAATGTATCCAATGTTACAAATTATGACTTAGAAAACTATTTGATGACAGGAGAAAATTAAGATAATTACTGTAAATTTAAAAGCAGTTTAAATTATGTAAACTACATTTTTTTATAGAAGAAAAAAATTATAGAAGAAAAAAATTGTTATAGAAGAAAAAATTATGAATATATACATGGGAGTTAAAAAAAGATATATATCAGATATTAGTAGTGGTTATTGGTGACTCTTTTTTTATCCTTCATGTTTTTCTACCCTTTAAAATTTTAATTAGGAGCAACTGCACTGAAACCAGAAAAAAAGAAAAGAAAAAACAGAAATAGCCCAATGGTATAGCATACAGAAACAAGAAGCATATCCACACACATATAGACAATGATTTTTGACATGCAGCATGGTAGAGCACTTGGACAAAGAACGTATTTTCCACAAAATTGATACAATTGGTACCCACACCAAAAAAAAAAGAAAGGAAAAGAAAATGAAATAGGATTGCTACCTCATGCCACACATGAGAATCAATTCCAGAAGGAACAGAGACCTATACAAAAATTTTAAACAATAAAGCTGAAATACAAGAAAATATTTTCATGTTATCAGTTCAGGTAAAGTTTTAAAGAAATGATTATTATATTTACGTATATTAAAATTCATAGAGTTTATCTTTCAAAGTATATACTGGATGTGAAAAAGCAAGACATAGTTTGAGGAAATAACACATGAAAAAACAAAGGGCTTTTAAACAGACCATATAGAGACTTCTCACAAATCACTATGCATAAACAGAAACCACAGTTAAAGAAAAGGGTAAAAAATCATTGAAAGATATTTCACAAAAGAGAAAAATCAAACGGTGCCTAATCTTGTGAGGAATTAGAGAAAAGGAAATTAAAATTAACATTGATTAATTGATTAATTACTGTTGGCTAGCATTAAAAACCTGATTATGTCAAGTGTTAGTAAGGATAGAGAACAGTGGAAATTCTAACATTCTACAAGCAGACATGCAACCCTTCGACATTATTTAAGGAAGCTGAAGATACCCAGAAAAATACACTCCTAGGCATACCACCTCAAGAAACTCACACAAGTGTACCCAAGAAAACAAAAATTAAAATGTTCATATAAACATTTTTTTCTAATTGCCAAAAACTGAAAATAGTCCCTTGCCCATCAACTGTAGAAAAAATAAACATATTGTAGAGAACTATCCAGCAATACAGTATACTCAGAATCACCAGTGAAAAAAATAAAATGATATGATTCAGAAGATCATATTCTATTTCCAATATTACTTATTTTTCCATAAAAGTACAGAGGATAATAGTGTATTGTTTTAAATAGCTTATCAATCAGCTAAATCAAGTTTCTGATCATTATACATAGCAGAAATTATATTTTAACTATTGGAGAGAAAGGAATATAAACACCAAACATTTTTATGTGATAAATAATATATATAATACATATAGATACATAAATAACATTTTATGTAAATTACACATATCTAACCATTAAGGCTGCAATTCAAGTGGGATATATTCACCTTCAAGAATCATACTAACTCACTTTAATCTTTTCAATCAATTCATCATTTATCCTAATGCCACAATTAATTCAAAGTACAGTAAAAGAGACTGTTCATATTTGAAAGCAATTATTCCTTCCCTTCTTGACTTCATCATATTATTTCATGGGTGTTTAAACACAAGCTACAACTGAACAGACTCACTCACAAAAATCCCTTTCTCCATCTGTCCCTGGATCTTATAGGGGAGGATACTGCAATATAGGCAAAAGAATATCATATCAATTGTTGTTTATAGATAGCTAGCATTAAGGGGAAATTAGTAGATCATCTCTTGGTAGAAACTCAACATTTTTTTTTTTGCGGTACGCGGGCCTCTCACTGTTGTGGCCTCTCCCGTTGTGGAGCACAGGCTCCGGACGCGCAGGCTCAGCGGCCATGGCTCACGGGCCCAGCCGCTCCGCGGCATGTGGGATCTTCCCAGAACGGGGTACGAACCCGTGTCCCCTGCATCGACAGGCGGACTCTCAACCACTGCGCCACCAGGGAAGCCCCAAACTCAACATTTTTAGAGGTTTTCCTACTGTGAATGCACACTGTGCAGAAGAATACAAAGCCTGATGCTAGGAGTCTAATAATTGAGAGATGCAGAGGAACTGAAGGAGGAAGGGAAAAAAATGCTTGAGTCACAATTCAGATACTCATTTGCTTTGTTTTTAGATAATATCTGAATTTCAGGTAGGGGCATGGGGAAAAGAAAGAGCTCACGCCCTCTAGAATTTGAGGCCATTTAATCCACCAAGTTTTAAGAGGGAGATGGTATCTAACAACCCATTCACACTCTCTTGTAACACATAGTTTTTTGTTCAATTTATGATTCTGAAACACTAAGGATATTGATCAATGGATTCCAGACTCACTGGAATCAATCTAACATTTCTCTCTTATATATAAACATATATATGTATGTTTCTGTATATGTTTATACATACACGTGCATATACGTATATATGGCACACATGAGAAAGAACAAAAGTGTCGGGATTTTTAAATGATGAAATTGATGAAATTAGTTTATGTATGCTATTACTCATAAGGGCTTTTATTATTTTTTTTAGCAGGAAAACTTGCTAAGGCCATAGCTTAACATTTTACAGAGTTGTCCTACCATTTAATGCAGTTTCACCAGGAAATCCTTCTATTTCGTAGGCCTGGGGCTTTCTGAAACCAATACATTTATAAAAGGTAAAAATATATCTGTAAGCAAATGCTATCTACTGTTAGTGTGCTTAAGTGTATCAAGCCTAAGAACACAGATCTGGATAAATCTCTGTAATGCCCACTGGCATATTCTCAAGTTAAGAACATTACTCAGTGGACTCACACATCCCCAGAAGTACAACATATTATCTGAAACTCACCGTTTGACACTCAGAGTACATTAAGGTAAACAGCTGCTATGCCTTGGGTGGTGGTTGTGGTGGTGGTGTTTTTCCGTTCCTACTACATTTTGGGCCACTGAACTCTTCAAAAAGACTTGCTCCTCAGCATCAGGATCTGTCATTCCTTAGAGTTCATCTTGGTGTGTTCTTAGGATTTCTGTTTTACAGTCATGCCTTCACTTTCACCAGACCATTACTAAAACCACTGTAAGCCATCAAATCCTTTGAGTTGTTCTTAAATAAATCAGATACAGCAAGCTATCCCTGCAGTTTTCTTTTCTTTTCTTTCGTTTTTTTTTTTCTCATGGTGCCTCTGGCTGCTTAGCTGTCTCAGTTTTGCAGTAACTCTCCTCTTTGCCTGTCTCAGAAATATAAGGAAATTTACAAATTTCACGAAAGATGTAGGTTTTAATCAGCTTTTGTTATTTTTAAGGTTTAATAATATTTTGTTATTTTAAGGTTACTTTAATGTACCATTAATGAAATTTTGAAATTTAAAGAACTAACCCTATTTTAACAAAATCTACCTCTCTAAAATAAAGTTACTTTACTTCCATAGTATCTTTGAAAAAAAATTTATCTTTTTTTAAATTTTTGGCTGTGTTAGGTCTTCATTGCTGCTCATGGGCTTTCTCTAGTTGTGGCGAGCAGGGGCTACTCTCTGTTGTGGTACGCGGACTTACTGTGGTGGCTTCTCTTGTTGCAGAGCATGGGCTCTAGGCACGTCAGCTTCAGTAGTTGTGGCTCGCGGGCTCAGTAGTTGTGGCACATGGGCTCAGTAGTTGTGGCTCACGGGCTCTAGAGCACAGGCTCAGCAGTTGTGGTGCACAGGCTTAGCTGCTCCGCGGCATGTGGGATCTTCCCGGACCAGGGCTGGAACCCATGTCCCCTGCATTGGCAGGCGGATTCTTAACCACTGCACCACCAGGGAAGTCCCTTCCATAGTACCTTTTCTACTGTAACCTATATATGGAATATATGACTTCAATATCACTTTATCTTCAGTTTTGTTTTCCACTTAATAACATCAAATCATAAAGATTATTTAATTTTGGGGGGTAGTCCTCATAACTGTAAATTGAATAGCTAAATAAAATTCTATCAGAATTACCTTAATTCAAACATTTTATTACTGTGAGACATTTGAATTATTCTGGGTTTTTTTGGCAATTATATATGTATTCCAATATTTATCTGCACATAAAATTTTATCCTCTGAAATTATTTCCTTGTTATAAATTCTCAAAAATGTGGTTGCTAGATGAAAGTACATGAACTTTATGATATTTATAATTTATGAATCTGTGCTAGTAACTAACTAGGAGAAGCTCCTCTCTGACTCCTTCATGTTCTTGTTATAGTTCTGACAGTCGTTGATATGAGTCAGGGATAAATTGGCTCCCAAGAGATACTATCGGAGATGGTAGTAAAGGCTGACAAAACCAGGGTGAAGAGAAAGATCTTAAATGGTACATTCTCCTTAGATTAAATCTCTTTGGATTCCTGGTCTAGTCGGATTTTTCTCATTTGGAAGCTACTTCCTTTGGAGACTTTGTTATCCCTTGAGTTTTGTTTGGTCAAATAGAGGTTCCAGTGCCTCTTTTCTTTGGAAGAAGTCACCCACTCTCTTCCTGTATTTGGAAATTCAGAGAAGCAGTGGCCTTCCAACTTGATAATAGCTTTATGTCAGAAGAAAACAGTAAGTGAAATAAATGAATTTGACTAATTGCCCTAGTCTAAGAGGAGGCAAATTTTTTTGTACATAGTTACAGTAAATATTACAGGCTTTGTGAGCCAGGATGTAAAATCTAAGATACTATGTAGGTACTTATATAACAACAGAGAAAACAAATTTCCACTATTTTTGTAATTGATGGAATTCAAAGTATTTATAATTGTACATTTTTTGTTGTAAAAAAAAGTCCAATAATGAGAAGAATTGAACAATTTTTGAAAAATATTTTGCTTATTTGTTCTTTAAAGTTAGTATTCCTTGTGATCAAACTGATTTTAAACATTCACCTGTTTTAAAAAAAAAAATCTTAGCTCAGAGGCCGTAAAAAAACAGGTAAAATCTAGATTCGGCCCGCAGACCTCTGTTCTAGTCCTTTAGGAAAAAAACTGTTGTTTTCTGTTCCCTTGTCTTGTTTCCCTTTGAGATCATTAGTCCATAAAAAAGGTATGGGCCTAAAAGAAAGGAATAAAAGCTAGATTTTAGTCTTTCCCTCAAGACTTTGTTCTTAAGAAAAAAGGATGCCTTCACTCTCTTGTAGAGATAAGATCAACTGGGTTTTTATTTAAGAGATTATTGCTTTTAATTCTACTTATATTCATTGACATTTAGGTTTAAGTGAAATAGGGATAGGGTTAGAAGCTACCTACTCACAGGTCTGATAGAAAATTCCATAACAATGATTTATCACAATCAATTACCTCAGAGTTAAATAATCATCAAAAAAAGGAATACAAATAAGTTTATGATTGTTCTAAAATTAAAAACTTTTATTGCCTTTGCATGTTTTAACTATTTAATATTAAGGCTGATTTTTAAGTATATCATAAAATCTCAAATATCTTAACTTCTTAACCTAACAATATTGTGAAATAGGCAAGGAATTTCAATGTACATTTCAGAAATGAAAGATTTAGCCTCAGAGAAATCTTACTCTCAGATAACACGGAGTTAAAAGCAAGAAAAAAGAAATTAACACATTCCCTCATGGAGGTTGGTCATTCCATGAGATGTTTTGCAAGACTGATGGCCCTTTTACTTTACTTCCTCACCGCCTCTTCCTCTCTATTCTGCCTTTTTACTTTACTTCCTCACCGCCTCTCCTTCTCTGATTCTATAAAAGAAACTGGCATCCAGACCCAGATAAGATGGTTTTTCAGAGATACTAGTCTGCCATCTTCTCGGTCTAATGGCTTTCCGAATAAAGTTATATTCCTTGTCTCAAAAAAAAAAAATAGTGGAAGCTAGACATCAAATTGAGTCTTCATGCTCCCACATTCTGTATAACAAAGAATTGATTGTATTTTCTCAATTCCTAGTTAATAAATTAAATTATTTGAAACATTTGGTGTTTTAGTCAAGTTTCTCCCAAGAAACAGAAAACAGAACCAAGAGGATGTATGTATGTATGTATCTATCTATCTCCCTATTCATTTGTCTATCTATAAGAAATTTATTATAAGGAATTAGCTGATGTTATTATGGAGGCTGAAAAGTTCCTAGATCTGCAGTTGGCAAAATGGAGGTTCAGAAGAGCTCGTAGTATAGTTCCAGTCTGAGTCCACAGTCTTTAGAACCAGGAGAACCAATGGTGTTAAGCTCTGACCTGAAAGCCCACAGGTTTGAGACCCAAGAAGAGCTGATGATTTAGTCCAAGTCCAAAAGCCAGAGAGGACCTACTTCCCAGCTCTTGCAGTCAGGCAGGAGAAGCTCCCTCTTACTCAGCCTTTTTGTTCTATTCAGGACTTCAATTGATTAGATGAGGTCCATGCTCATTAGGGAGGACAATGTTTTATTCAGTCTACTAATTCAAATGGAAATCACATCTAAAAATACTGTCACAGAAATATGCAGCTTACTGTTTGGTCAAATATTTTGGTACCCCCTAGCTCAGTAAGATTGACACATAAAAAGAGCCACCTCTGTTGGCTAAACTTATGATAAATATTTGATTATTTCATCTCATCAATTATGGGTAGGTGAAATTCAAAATGCATTCTAAGAAATATTCATAGAATTCTTCTTGTAGAGTTGAATATACTGTACCCAGTGATGTGTATAGTCATGACCAGATGAACACAGGGGTTAATCCCCATAAAATTTATAGTTGGCCTTCTGTATCTATGGTTCCTCTGCATCCACAGTTTCAACCAAACATGGACAGTGTAGTACTGTAGCATTTACGATTGAAAATCATCCGTGTATAAGTGCACCTGCACAGTTCAAACTCGTGTATTGATAGTTCAAGGGTCAACTGTATATGTGATTACAGATTCCCTGCACTTGTTTAACTCTCCATATTGTCTTCTCATGATGACATAATGTTTACAATAGAGAAAATAAGTAAACATATTTTATACAGTTTGAGATAGAATAACAAGTGCTAGTGTGTACTGGGAGAAAAAAACTATACACTTAATAGAATTGATGGAGACTTCAAAAGGTCAAAATATAGAGCCTGAACCTTTACGATAAAAAACCTAGCATTTAGAAAGGTTTTATTTGGAGGGTAAGGGAGAGTTGCCTCAAAATGGAAGGGAAAAAGTTAGAAGTATTTTTTGGTATTAGGCACATAGAAGAATATCCTTCTCAGTGTGTAAGGATATTTGCTTAGTGGCTCAGTAGAAGGGGAATTAACAGAATCTAAGAAGAGATATAAATAAAAAAGACAGTAATTAGTGTAAGTGCAGATCTAGAAAATCACTTACTCTCCTATCTACTTTTTTGTTCTGGATTGAATTAGTACACATCAATGTTCCTCATAGCCACGTATATGGTAGGAAATTAACCACAATTTGAGTAAAAATCTCCCAAGCTTTAAAAAAAATTAATTTTTAGTTTTATTTTGAATTTCTTTAAAAGAAGATGTATTTACACCCTTTTCAATGATAATAAAAGTAATGGATCATATCAGACAAAAATGTGTATAAAATCATTCCTAAAATAGTTACTAACTCACGTTTAAATGCAAGTATCTGTTATATAACTTTATATTTCATTTTTCTATGAAATAATATATAATATATATATTTATTCAATATGAAATAACTATTTACAGTCATGTGCCAAGTATACACAGAGTGCTTACTAGGTGTCAGGCACTGATCAATGTACAAGGGCTAGAGCAATGCAGAAATCGAAGAAGACACTGCCAGTGTGAAACTGAAATTCTAGTCAGGGAGATCAAAAGAGAAAAAAAGCAATAAATGCATAGGGTAATTCAGACTGTGATCAGATTGTGATATGAATAAAATAAATATGGTGATAATATAGAAACTTACTCTCAGAGAACAATGGCTAGTGGAAATGCAAATTTAAAAAAACATAATTTTAATATAAGTTAAAAGAAGAACCATAAGAACTCAGTGATTGATGAAATACGAAGGCTGAAAGAACAGGAGGGTTTATGTGTATCCCTCAGGATTTGAGGTTTGCTCAAGAGGTTAGATGATGGAGCTACACTTTAAAGATATGAGAAAGACCGTGGAGGAGAAGCTTGGGGCAGTGAAAACAGAAATTAAGAGTTCTTTGATTTAAGATGCCCACTAGATATTAAAGTGGAGAATTTGAATAAAAGATATGCAAGACTGAAACAAAAGGGAGAGACTAAATTGTAAGAAGTATGTGATTCATATTTAAATAAGTGCCATTTAAGAAGATGATGAGATCAACTAAACAAAGTACAGATCTTCCTCAGCTTATGGTGGGTTACATCCTGATATACCCATGGTAAACTGAAAATAGTCAAAAATGCATTTCATACACCAAACATCATAGCTTACCCTTGCCTAACTTAACAGTGCTCAGTACACTTACATTAGCCTAGAGTTGGACAAAATCATCTAACACAAAGTCTATTTTACAGTAAAATGTTGAATATCTCCTGTAGTTTATTGAACCCTGTACTGAAAGTGGAAAACAGAATGGTTGTATGGGTAAATAATGGCTTTAAGTGTATCAGTTGTTTACCCTTATGATCATGTGGCTGAGCATGTGGTCACATCGCTAGCCTGGGAAAAATCAACATTTAAAATTCAAAGTACAGTTTCTACAGAATTCCTATTGCTTTTGCACCATAATAAAGTTAAAAAAAATGTAAGTCAAACCATCCTGAGTCGGGGACCATCTGTATAGCTAAGTGTTATATAAAACACTTTTATGTACTTCTTGTTTCCATAAGGAGTTTCTCTAGATGCATTCCTGGATTCTCTCCATCCTTTGATCATTACTCCTTAAGGAAATGTGAAAAATATATCTGCATTGTAAATCTGGAGAGTGGACATGTTCATCTCAACTGCAACAGTTCCATTCTTTTGGGAGGATGACTCTCAACAAGGAGTTTTTCTCTGCTCCTCCATTCTATAAATCTTATCTTGACCAGACTCCTGACAAATTGGACTCCATATCAGTATCATCATTATATAATGGCCTTTACATTAACTTTCTGTTATGTTTTGTTCCCTGTTCAGACCCACCTGAAGAAGAGGTGGGCTGTTGATTGAGCGAAGTCTTAGAAAGCTGTCAAATCAAAATTAATTCTAAAGAGCTTATGACTGAGTTGGAGAGATGAAGCATGAATACATGAGAAGATAAAAGGATATATTCAAGACTTTTTTCAAAGAAGTACATGTTTTCTGACAGGAAACTAGATCACATGATAAATGCTGGAAAAGTCTCAACCGGGTGAAGACCACAAGTGACTGGATGAACCACTCTAGGAAAACAAGATTGAGGAGAGCATGGAAGAATGAAAAGGATCTGTATTGGCAAAAGAGAGTAGGGTGAGAGAAATTATATTAAAATATGTCAGGAAAATACAAAGTCAGTATCACCTCTGTGATTTTGACCTTTGCTTTTTCCCTTATCCACTTCTTCATCTTACCTCTGAGAGTAACAAGACATGCTCATCTCTTTTTGCTCATTTTCCAATTGTCTAGAAACACTGAGTGAAGGGTAAAGCAAGACATATTAGACTTACAATAACCTGTGCTCTAATTACCTGTTCAGTCCTATTCCCTGGTATTCTCCTTTTCATTATTTTATTTGCTCATTTCATTCATTTATTCATTCATTCAGTTAATGAATCAGCCAATGTGCATTTATTCAATGGTTACTGAACATCAGCTATCTTTGGGGCTCTGATGACACTATAGTAAAGAAGACAGATGCAGGTATGCCTTTGTGAAGTTACAATCAATCAGAGAAGACAAACATAAAGCAAATTATTTCAAATAGCCAATAACTGCTGTTCTATCTAGAAACCATGAAGTGAAAGTATAGGTTTGGGATACAGAAGATGGCTCAGTTTAGCTGAACACAGGGTTATTTATTTAATTTTTCATTCATAAAATGTTATGTTCCTTTACAAAACATGCCAAACACTTTGCTAAGCTCTCAGTGTAATTGGGTATAACTTCAGAAAAAGCAGAAATTCTTAAAAGGTAAGAATTTTAAAGAGAATTGAATGCCAGGTGTCTGGATATCAGGTTTATACCCAAAAAGATCATCTCGGTTTTAGACAAAAGTTTGTGAAATTTCTATTAATCATACTGATATTTCTGGATAGAAGATAAGATAAATGTATTATCTGTTAGGGATAATGCCTGTATTTTCACTGATCAGGAAAATACCCTAGAATTTTGTACCTTAAGGAAAAAAAAACACATAATAATCATTTAAAAAATACCAAATAGCAGGGTGAGCATATTTTCTTTCATCTTTTCAGCCATTTCAAAAATAAGATTGTAAATAATTGTGTGGTTACAGTGAACTGTGTAGCACAGTATTGAGATGCAGGAAACACTTGTCTTCCAATACAGGTTCCTGGGGAGTCCCACTTCTTACGACTTATTTGTATTTGTTGAAAAGGACAGAAACTTTGAATTTAAGTGAAGAATAAAGGCCTCTAGCTATGAGTTATTGTGGAAAAACTGCTCAATTAGTGAATATCTCCCTCAGGTCCCTTCAAAAAGGAAACTCTTCTATCAAAAAGTTATTTGATATGGGAAGCTGCTTTTATTTTAGGAGAGGGAGATAGAAGACCTTCAGTAGAATAACTTAGTCTTTATACCTCTTTTTTCCTTTCTTCTTTACTTTCTTTTCTTTTCTTTCTTTCTTTCCTCTTCCCTCCCTTCCATTAGGCTGTAGTACACACACACACACACACACACACACACACACACACACACACACACACGGAAGAAGAATGGAAAAAGTTTCATATTTCCCTTCCTCATCACCCCCGTTTCTTATTAACCTCACCGAACCAGAAAGCAAACAAGCAAGGCTCTAATAAGTTCTCCTTTTGGAAAATGAACATGCTGAGATTCAGAACCAAACCATTTAAAATGTACATTTGCTATCTATTAATTGTGTGGACTAAAGTCACCACAGTATAGAGATTGCTTCCCTATGATAGTAGTAGAAGAAATTATTGTGTTGGGGGGTGATATCAGCTGTAACCCATTTCCAGAGGGTACCCAGAGAGGCTCAGGATGTCTGCTGTAGAGAAATAGAGATGCTAAGAATCTAAACAGGAGGCTTGTTCCCTAGAGCCACGGAAAGAAGCTCAGGCCAGCACTTGAACACAGAGCTACAGAAGGCTGACTTTGACTGGAGGCTTGGATTGGTCTAATGAGTATCCAGTTGGGAAGATAAGGTGGATGTTTAGAGTTTCTTAATCTGTTTTCACTCAGGCAACATGAAAGCTCTCCATGTGTTTGTGGCACTGTAGTTAAGTGTAAGGGCTATACACAGCATGAGTAAGATTGAATTTATCAGAATCCTCTACGATAAGTGTATAGAGTCACTTTTCACTTCAGAACCCTTAAAAAATATGACTGTTTTTTATACCCAGAGCTGTGGAACACATTCTTCCCCCAGTGCACTGAAATTTTCATGAAGCTATATAATCTACTGGTTTTCACAAATGAGTGATCCTCAGGTTGTGGAAATTTTGAGATTAAGAAAAGTCCTCTTTACTGAATAAAACTTGATAAAAAGAACCAACAATGTAAAACGGGCTAAGAAATTGAATTCAATCTGGTCACTTATATTTACTTTATACTTGATTATAAATAAATAAACATAAGTCTACAAGTTATTTATCTTTGGGTGAAATTATAAGAAAATAGAAACCAAAAGTCACAATGGTATTTAATTTTGAAAATGGATAGTCTTATTGAGGAAAGGACTTGGAAATTTATACTACTAAAATGGAGATGAGATGCTTGGGTAATATTTATATTCCAATTGTCTCAGGGGCTCAAGAAATGAAGACTATTAATTAGATTGGCCAAAGGTTTTATTTGAGTTAAAATTTATATCCCCACCTTGTAATCATGTTCACAATTCTTTCAATGTTTCTTAAGTAATGGAATGAAACTCTTTGAGATATGCAACAGTTTATTGAGATTACCATTTGAACTCTCAAGAGTTTGTTTTAATCTTCTATTACCCACACAATTGGTAAAAGACATTTATTTTAGAAATCACATTTGTTACAATATGCTTAACATGGAAAGTTTATTTGTTTAAATGTTATAAGAATTTGGATATACTCGAGCTATAAAATGAACCCGTTAGGCTTATGGACATTAATCTAACGTTTAAGACCTCTATGGCTTTGTTTATTAATTCCACCTCTATAAATACAGTGTTAAATCTCTTTAGTAAGAAAACAGTCTTGGTTTTCACTTCAAAAGCACATTTATTCTAAATATTAACTTTTGAAAATTTAATTTTCCACACAAGGCAAAATCCTGTTTCTTTCACAATGTCAAGCCAAAGAAATTGATCTCATCCTTAGGGCCTGTACTTTACCTCATCCAATCCTAAACTGGTTTAAGCTACTTGACCAATTATGAATGGTGGGACTTCCAAGGCAGACAGGAATATAATGCACATTGAGTCCTCTACTCTAATGGTTCTCAACATTTGGTTCCCAGTCCAGCAGCAAAAGTATTACCAGCACTGCCTGTTGACATGTTATAAATGCAGTTTAGAACCCTGCTCTGGACCTACTGAATTCTAAGACGATTCTGACTCACAGTGGAGTTTAATAACCACTGCTCTACTTTATTCAGCAAATCAGCACCACTCGCCATTGTGGACAAATGTGCCTCCATAGCTGTTTTCTAATTTTTTCTAATATTGCCTTTAAAGCATTCATAGCCCCTCAATTAACCCATGCTGTGATTTTCTCAGGTTTGTAGGAAAAAAAAGTAGCTTCCCCACAAAAACATCTTTGACTCCATTTTCACCTGCATTCTATAAAGACAAGGTAGCTTCATCAAACACATGCACTTCAAAATCTCAAGGATGAAAAACCTATCTTAGAGACATTTTTATTCTGCTTAGTTTACAGCCAAGATATCAGTATCATCTTATGAGTTTATATGCCAAAAGATCTGGCAAGGCAACAAATTCATTTCCCTGAGTGTTTCCATTTGATACACTTAAAAAGCAATACAGGTGAAGAATAGAAGTGCCTATGTGAGCACATTTCCTCAGCAGCTGATGTTAATGTTTAATTCACTTCTGGGGAAGAGGATGACAGATATGAGGCTCTAATTGAATAGACACACAGCTGCCTTTAATACTGTGCAGTTAAAAACCTGTCAACAAAATATGACTATTCTCTTTTTTCTGAGAAAATATTACAGAAAACAATGAATGTATCTGAGACACGGCATAGTGAGGTGTGGTTGAGAAGATGAAACTACCTTATATTACATTACATATTTATTTGTGTGAAAAGAATGTGAGTTTCATGATAGTAGAGACGTTGTCTCTCTTGTTTAGCCTAGATGTGTTCTTAATTTTAGAACTGGATAAAAAAAACTAAGTGATAAATGAAACAAACACACAAACTGAGAAGGAAGGCTCTCTATAAATCCTAAGTAACATTGCTCTTGAGAGTCTCAGTTTCTTCATCTGTAGAAAAAGACAAAGACAAGGGAGAAACTGATGTACAAATGAATAACGGCCAGACGGTATATAAAAATAGAACTCTGACCCACAATCTGCAACAATTTGTAAGGATGCCAAACCATAATCTGAATAGCAGTTGACTCCAAACTGTCAGAACTTAGCCAACTACCAGTTTCCCTAATTTCTGCCTCCTCTTCCAACTGAGAACTAACCAGAGAAAGACAAATATGCTTCTTTAACCAACCCCATAGGGTGTCTTGTCTCTAGTTAGCCCACCTCCAGCTTCCTCATGGCAACCACTTCCAATCAGGGCATACCTTAAGCCTTCTCTTTTTTCTCCTATAAAACTTTTATACTCCCCTGTCTGCCTATAAGTCTGTCAAACATAGGTGATGGTGGCTGACTTCCTTGCTATATATAGCAAGCTGTGAATAAACAGCATTTGCTTGTTCTAATTTGGGTAATCTTTATCCATTTCCACAGAAGCGAGCCTGTAATATTTAAATGTTCTCAGCACTACAATTTTATAAATTTCTAGAGACTATGACCTCCAAGGAAGAATTCACATCAATCTAAATGCAATCTTCCAACTCTAGATGATAAAACCATAATGAAGATGCTATGCGAGAACGTTAAAAGAGGCTAAGATTTTAATTAAAGATGGAAAGGAGAGGGTGGGTTAGCCACAGGAAAAAAAAATCACAAATTTCAAGTGGGCTTTTCAAACAGGGTATTATCATGTTATCCACATTGTTTTCAAATCACAATTTGCACTGCAGTGAACCAACCAAAGAGTTCCAAATCCCTCATTACTCATCCCAGAACAGGAAAGCTTCAAAGAACACTGCCAAAGCTGAGGATACTATTTAATAGATCCATTCTTCCACAGATAGATTTGAAAAAAATGATACAAGTATAAGGTCTTGGTCAGTGACCTTCGAAAGTTAGGGTGGTGGGAGGGTCAGCTGGGAATGTCCACTTTGTGTAGAATGACTAAAGTGGTGGTTATCTATACAGTACTTAAAAACAACAATAAAACTGAGTAAAAGTTGCTGTGATTTTGATTATTCCCTGGTAACAATCTAAACAGCGGTTTATCAATCTATACAATGCACTGGTAATCTAAACAATGTCAGTGTTAAAAAAAGAAACAAAAAAAAAAACACTAGAGGGATAAGGGGGTCTGGAGTTTCCCTGGTCTAAGTTCAAAACAATGGCTCTGGTTACACTGAGGTTGAATGTCAGTAATATATATGTGAGCTACATTTTAGCTACAGTTTTATTACTTACCCTTTAGCAAAAATTAAACTCAACATAAAAGTTAACTTCAAACACATCCTTTAGCAAAAATTAAACTCAACGTAAAAGTTAACTTCAAACACTTTTTTATTCAGTTGACTCCTTGACACATGCAGGCTCAGGCATGTGTCAAGAAAGTCTCATTTCTTTTGAGAATAAGATTGCAATTGTCAAGTTTTTCAAGCTCACTTTGGGCACATTATATATCTCTAACACCATGATTCTACATATCTCTGTGTTTAAATAAGATATTTAGAATAAACAGTGATAATACAATGATTTTGAAGATGAAGCATTAGAACTTGACTCACATCAATTCTGCCATTCTATGCTAACATTTGGTGTCTTTATTTGTGAAAAAAGTAAAACACTTAAATGAAATGTGAAGAGTAAGGTGAAATATTTTTGTTTAGTCAGTGTCTAAGAGCTTAGAATACAGAATGGCCTGTTAAATTTGAATTTGGTTAAACAGTGATTTTTTTTTAATATAAATACTTCCCTTTCAATATTTGAGACATACTAAAAAGAAAATATTTTTTATTTGTCAGAAATTCAAATTCAATTGGGTATCCTGTATTTTATTTGCTAAAACTGAAATATTATTAGAATTTTAGTTCATAAATGACATAGCTTACTGAATTTGAAAACATTTAAAGATGAAATAAAGTAGAAATTTTTTTCAATGTTTTGATTATTTTAAAACTGAAGAATGAATTAAGAAAATTAATTGTTACATCAATGGTACATTTACTGACTTCCAAAATTTTATCTATTGAAATTATTTTAGCTTTATTAAAATCCAGTTATTACCAGATAAGTATTTCGTATAGTATTATTATACAAGACTACAGTCAAGAGATCAAAGTTCAAAATCTTAGGTAGGTATTAAAAAAACTATCACCCAGAAATAGACCCACATAAATAAAGCCAACTGATCTTTGACAAAGGAGCAATGGGAATAAAATGGAGAAAAGATAGTCTTTTAAACAAATAGTGCTAGAACAATTGAATATCTACACGAAAAAAAAAAAGAATCTAAATATAGACCTTATACACTTCACAAACTCTAACTCAAAATGGACCATAAACCTAAATATAGAACTTCTAGAAAATTACAAAGGGGAAAACTTACATTATCTTAGGTATAGCTATGACTGTTTAAATAAAACACTGAAGGCAAATCCATGATAGAAATGATAGATAAGCTGGACTTCATTAAAATTAAAATTTTCTGCTCTGCAAAACACAATGTCAAGAGTATGAGAAGAAAGACAAGCAACGAACTGGGAGAAAATACTTGCAAAAGACACATCTGATAAAGGCCTGTTATCTAAAACATACAAAGATCTCTAAAAATTCAACAATAAGAAAATGAACAACCTGATTAAAAAATGGGCAAAAGAGCTTAACAGACACCTCACCAAAGAAAGTATACAAATGGCAAATAAGCATATGAAAAGATGTTAGTATATCATTAGGCATTTGCAAATTAAAACAATGAGATACCGATACACACATACTGGAATGGCCAAAATCCAAAATACTAACAATACCAAATGCTGGCTAGGATGTGGAATAATTCTCATTCATGCTGGTGGGAATTAGGTACAGCCACTTTGGAAGACAGTCTGGCAGCTTGTTACAAAACTGTATTTTACTATATATATTACTATACGATATAGCAATCATACTCCTTGGTATTTACCCAAGAGTTGAAGACATACATCCACACAAAAAGCTGTATGGCAATGTTTATAATAGCATTATTCATAATCACCAATATTTGGAAGCAACAAAGGTGTCCTTTGGCAGGTGAACTGATAAATAAACTTTATAGATTCATCTAATGGAATACTACTCAGTGCTAAAAATAAATGAGCTTTCAAGGCATGAGAGATATGGAGAAAACTTAAATGCATATTACTAAAGTGAAAGAGACCAATCTGAAAAGACTGTGTACTACATGATTCTAACTATATGACATTCTAGAAAAGGTGAAACTATGGAAACAGTAAAAAGAGCTGTGGTTGCAATGAGTTAGTGGGGAGAGGAGATGAACAGCACAGAAGATTTTTAGGGCAGTGAAACTATTCTGTGTGACACTGTAATGGTGGATACATGTCATACATTTGTCAAAACTCATAGAATATACAACACCAAAAAAATGCTAATGTGAACTACAGAATTTGGATGATGATGTGTCAATATAGGTTCATGGAGTATAACAGATGTACCCCTGTGGTATGGTCATACCTGTGTAGGATCAGGGGCTATATGAGAACTCCCTGTACTTGCCGCTCAATTTTGCTGTGAAACTACAACTGCTCTAAAAAATAAAGTTTACTAATTTAAAATATCAAATGTTAAAAATGATGTTTTCTTTTGTACTGTTAATTTTATTTCATTTCTTTGTTTTACAGGCACACGTATATATGACACCCAATAAAGAAAATTTTCACTTTCTCAGTTTCTTTTGTGGTTATTATTCATTGCACTTCATGATTAGTACGGAAAATGATTCTTATATAGAGAAATGGGTATTTAAAGTGCCTGATTTAGATGTCAAATGCACTAAGGGTATTTAAAGTGCCTGATTTAGATGTCAAATGCACTAAGTTCTCCATTGGTGTCTACAATTTTCCTATTACTAAAGGCTACATAACAAGTTTCCTTTTACCTGCAACTGAATTCATACATCAGAGCTTTTTAACATGCCAGAGACAAGGGTAAAAGTCATAAATTAATTAACACTTACAGCTGAACTCAGTTATCTGCTGCTTCTTTTGTTTGCTAATTTTCTTGAGACGAAAATTTGTTGGGAAAAAAAAAATCTCTAAGAGTACTTCCTAATAACTTTTTTTCTGAATGGGGGCTACTTTGAAATGCTTTTTTGCAAAATTTTAACCTTGTTGTTTGCTGACCCCACAAGAAATTTTTCCCAAGAGATTTGAGAAGAGCTCCTGCTAAATTAAGATTATATTTTTCTAACAAGAAGCCAGAGGAACACTATACTTACCTTTTGAATAAAGAAAAGGATTCTCCTGTGAAGCCATCAGGTCCTGGGCTTTTGTTTGTTGGAAGATTTTTAATCACAGTCTCAATTTCAGTGCTTGTGATTGGTCTGTTTATATTTTCTGTTTCTTCCTGCTTCAGTCTCGGAAGGTTGTGCTTTTCTAAGAATTTGTCCATTTCTTCCAGGTTGTCCATTTTATTGGCATACAGTTGCTTAAAGAAAAGGAAAAGATTTTGAAAGGAAAATGTCTGCATTCTCCAGCTCTCTAATTCTAGGTCACTTCTTCCCAGAATTATTCCATCCTTTAGAAAAATAACCATTCATCCACTCTTCTCTCCTTATACCTGGTATATCTCTGTTGTTGGCACTACAGTATGCAACAAGTATTTGTTTACATCTCTGCCTTGCCAAGAAGACTGACTACACTGTGAGGTAATGGATGTATGTATGTATGTATTTGCATATGCCTAGAACAGATGTGTTTGCAGCAAATACTCATTGAATATATGTATTTTTAAGATTAAATACTTTTTTTTGAGATATAACTGACATTTAACATTATATTAGTTTCAGGTATGCAACATAATGATTTGACAAATGTATACATCACAAAATGATCACCACAATAAGTTTAGTTAACGTTCATTAGCACATAGTTATAATTTTTTTTCTAGTGATCAGAATTTTTAAGATCTACTCTCTTAGCAACTTTCAAACAATACAGTATTATTAATTATAGTCACCATGCTATATACATCCCAAGTACTTAACTTATTTTATAACTGGAAGTCTGTACCTTTTGACCTCCTTCACCCATTTTTACCCAATCATTATCACCCCACCTTTGGCAACCACCAATCTGTTCTCTGTATCTATCAGAATTTTTTTATATTCCACATACAAGTGAAATCATATAGTATTTGTCTTTCTCTGTATACTTATTTCACTAAGCATAATGCTTTTAAGGTCCATTCATGTAGCTGCAAACAGCAAGAGTTCCTTCTTCTTATGGCTGAATAATATTCCATTGTGTTTGTATTTAACCATTCATTCACTGGTGGACACTTAGGTTATTTCCATATCTTGGCTATTGTAAATCATGCTTCAACGAACATGGGGGTGTATATATATTTTTGAGTTAGTGTTTTCATTTTCTTTTGATAAATACCCAGAAGTAGAACTGCTGGATCATATGATAGTTCTATTTTTAATTTTTAAAGGACCTCCATAATGTTTTCCATAGTGGCTGCACCAATTTATATTCCCACCAACAGTGCACAAGGATTCCCTTTTCTCCGCATCCTTGCCAGCACTTGTTATGTCTTTCATTTTTGATAATAACCATTCCAAGAGATATGAGGTGACATCTCATCACGGTTTTGGTTTACATTTCCTTGATGATTAGTAATGTTGAGCATTATTTCATGTGCCTGTTAGGCATCTGCATGTCTTGTTTGGAAAAAATGTTTATTCAGATTCACTTCCCATTTTTTAATTGTATTGTTTGATTTTTTGTTATTGAGTTGTAAGAATTATTTGTATATTTTGGATATTAACCACTTATAAGATATACAATTTGCAAACATTTTGTCCCATTCCATAGGTTGCCTTTGCTATACAGAAGCATTTTAGTTTGATGTACTCCCACTTATTTATTTTTGCATTTGTTGATATATTTTTTTCATAGTACTGATTTTCCAGAAAAATACCTAGATAATTCTAGCACTTTCTATTAATGACTGGAAAAAGAATCAGGTTAAATTTTAATTAATAATTCACAACCAGGACTTAATTCTTCAGGAAAGGTTGTGGAGGAACAGAACTGCCCTATTGGTGTAGTCCATATTGAAGGGCTAGTTTTCCCATCTCTAGCGTTCATGATTTGTGAAATATTAGACACTTTACAATCTAATTGGGACATATCTTTGGCACTTATGTTCTAAAAGTGTCTTCATGTGCTCCATGCTCTTCCAGCCCTATGGCTACTTATGCTTAATATCTTCTGGTTTATGTTACTCTGGCATATTCAATGTATATATCATCTTTGTAAAAACTAAAAAAAAAGGGCTTCCCTAGTGGTGCAGTGGTTGAGAGTCCACCTGCCGATGCAGGGAACACAGGTTCACGCCCCGGTCCGGGAAGATCCCACATACCGCGGAGCAGCTAGGCCTGTGAGCCATGGCCACTGAGCCTGCGTGTCCGGAGCCTGTGCTCCGCAACGGGAGAGGCCACAACAGTGAGAGGCCCGCATACCACACACACAAAAAAAAAAGATCATTTCTATTTAGAAATATTTTCTGTAGTATTATATCACTGCAAAAAAAAAGAAAAAACTGAATATGACTCATACTTTCCAGATCATTTTTATTTTGGATAAGAAAGAGCTATGTGCTTATGTTTGTGAACTGAGGCTGGGGAGGGAAATAGAGAAGTCTCGAATGATTGGTGGCTTTGGCCTCTAAAGTGCCTAGTAGGTTATGTAAAATCTATATTAACCACTCACTCCACCCTTTTACCCATGTACGTTTATTTCTTTTATCGCCTTCAAAAATTTCAAATTTGGGCTTCCCTGGTGGCACAGTGGTTGAGAGTCCGCCTGCCGATGCAGGGGACACGGGTTCGTGCCCCGGTCCGGGAAGATCCCACATGCTGCGGAGCGGCTGGGCCCGTGAGCCATGGCCACTGAGCCTGCGCGTCCGGAGCTTGTGCTCTGCAACGGGAGAGGCCACAACAGTGAGAGGCCCGCGTACAGCAAAAAAAAAAAAATTTCAAATTTTCCCTACTTCTCTTCATCAGCAATAAAAATATAAATAGATATTGAGCATCTTTTACATCCCAAACAACTAAAGTTAGTTGTCTGGTACTAAAATTAGTTGTTTCGTATATAAGGAAATAAAGGAAACTAACTCTTGAGTGACAAGTAGGTAACAGGCACTGTGCTAAGCACTGTACCTACCTCATTTAAAGTTCTTATCAACCCTGTGAGGGTGGTTTTTTAATATCCATTTTATTGATTAGGAACCTGGGCCAAAAGGTTAATTAATTACACCATGGATTAGCACCGTCAGGGGCTGAAGAGGAATTCAAGCTATTAAAGGAAAATTTGTTTCAAATGGTAAAATTATGGCTTCCATATAAATATAAAATCGACATATGTTAATTATTTGATTTACTCCTTTAAGTAAAATGAGATTCAGTAAGATGCTACTATGGGTTCAAAGGAGAATTTAAAGAACCACACATATATAGGCAATATGGAATGCTGAAATGAATTTACACAGAGTGCAAAACTAGCCAATAACCACAAGATAATGATCAACGGCATTCCACCAGACACAATTTTTTTGCATTCATATGGACAAGAAAATTTTGTATTACTACAAATTTCTACAACTTACAAAGTTGTAAAATAGCTCAATGACAATGAAAGTTTCAGGCCCTATTAATATCAGAAACCCTGGAAGGATAGTCTATAATATGACTAGCCATTCATTTTTTTTTTTGCAGATTTCAAATGTTTGACAATTTTAGTGACACCACTTAGGAGCTACTGACTAAGTTCATGCTCCATACATACATTTGAGATGCCTGTATGGTCTTCAAGAAGTTAATCGAATTGATGGTATTTTGTTTTCTTCCTGTGACCTATGTCTTTCCAAAATTAGAGTGCAAAAATGCCTAGCTGTGGGGATTTAGTTAATTCACCCTGGTTAATTTAAGACAGAAATTATCACCATGGTATGAAAGTTCCCATGTCAGTTTTGGCTTAAAAAATTAATCAGTATATTGACATTTCTATCCTTATGCATTTGTTTTCCCACACCATAAAAGGTCAGTATCAACCCCATAACACTCTGAAAGAAAATAGCTTTTGTCTTTGTTAGTAGAGGTAAAAGTTCATACCTGATTGTAAGCCAGTCACAAAAACTATATAAAGTTCATGACATTTTTTGATCAAGTGGATTACGATATTTTTAAAGGAAACATAAGATGATATTCATCCAAGCAGCATTATTAATTTTTGCTGAGTTCAAATAATGGGCTCTTTAAATTTATACATTCCTGCATAATGTTATTCTGGTTCTCATTTTGGTTTCACTGTGTTAGCAAACAAAGAAATAATGTACAAAGCTTGAGCTTCCCAAACAGACCTAGGAGTTTCTCTTATACTATTTGGAACCTTAAACATATTTATTTTATATAAAATTACTCATCGTAGTACATAAATTTGGTTTTTTTGAATTATCTTGTTATAGTCTCACTTTTCTTCCTCTGAGGTCCTAGATTCCTTTTGGCTGGATTAAGAGCAAACAAGTTATAAACAGACCAACTTTGGTTTGATTGCCAACTTTGTGACATGATAGAAATACGTAAGCTCTCTAAGCCTAAGTTTTCTCATCAAAGGAAAGAGGAAATAGCTATTTCGTAGATTTTTGTGTGAGTGAAGCTGGTACCTAGCCTATAGGAAATATCTAGTGCCCTGCTATGTTCTGACTTCCTTTCAGATAACTATTGTTATACAATTACCTTCAGACTTGGATGAGAATGTCCCACATATTATATTCCAATATGTCTCTATTAGAAATCCAGTTTTTTATTAGACATATAGAACATGTAGAAATTGTATTAGTATGTTTCAGTCTCTTGTTTTAGATTGGAAGTTATATTAGTGACAATTCTTCATTCATGTTTTTATTCCACAGTATCTGACATATGTTAGGAATAACATTTTAAATTGTGGAATATTTTTCTTACAATACTTATTTTTATCATTACAATATCCCTCTGAATTAAGTAGTGTAGCATTATTATTATTATTTTTATAGTTGAAAACTTCGAAAATATTTGTTGGCGTTTATTTAAAATTTTTATTCATTTGTTTATTTTTTGGCTGCATTGGGTCTTCATCACTGGACGCGGGCTTTCTCTAGTTGTGGTGAGCGAGGGCTACTCTTCGTTGGGGTGTGCGGGCTTCTCATTGCGGTGGCTTCTCTTGTTGTGGAGCACGGGATCTAGGCACATAGGCTTCAGTAGTTGTGGCACATGGGCTCAGTAGTTGTGGTCATGGACTCTAGAGTGCAGGCTCAGTAGTTGTGGTGCACGGGCTTAGCTGCTCCGCGGCATGTGCGATCTTCCTGGACCTGGGCTTGAACCCGTGTCCCCTGCATTGGCAGGTGGATTCTTAACCACTGTGGCACTGGGGAAGACCCTTGGCTGGCATTTAATATGACCTATTTCAGAGACTCTCAGTGACCTACTTTCCTTCCTTTTTTTCTTTTCTCTCTCTTTCTCTCTTACTGTCTTTCTCTTTCTCTCTCTCTCTTTCATTTGCACCTGACAGTCAAAACTCATTTCTGTGGTGTTTCAGTCAGCTTGGACTGCCATAACAAAATATTAGACTAGGTGGCTTAAAAAATAGAAATTTATTTCTCGTAGTTCTGGATACTGGAAAGTCCAGGATCAAGGTGCTAGCCAATGTTGGTTTCTGGTGAGAGCTCTCTTCCTCACTTGTAGGTGGCCACCTTCTGGCTTTGTCCTCACGTAATAGAGAGAAATTAAGCAAGGACTATGATGTCTTTTCTTCAAGGACTCAATCTTATTGGATCTGGGCCCCACTCTTTTTTTTTTTTTTTTTTTGGGTTCACGGGCCTCTCACTGTTGTGGCCTCTCCCATTGCGGAGCACAGGCTCCGGACACGCAGGCTCAGCGGCCACGGCTCACGGGCCCAGCCGCTCTGCGGCCTGTGGGATCTTCCTGGACCGGGGCACGAACCCGTGTCCCCTGCATCGGCAGGCGGACTCTCAACCACTGCACCGCCAGGGAAGCCCTGGGCCCTACTCTTAAGATCTCATTTAACCTTAACTTCTTCCTTAGAGGTCCCACCTCTAAACACAGTACCATGGGGTGGGTGAGTGTTGGGGGGAGTGCTTCAATATAAAAATTTAAAGGGACACAAACATTCAGTCCATAACATGTGAGTTGGACTCCAATTGGGGCTGATAATATTGAATATCTTAAAATAGAATACTGAAAATTACTTGTTGCTGCTATGTACATTTTTGTCTACAAAGAACTAGAAATACTAGTGGTCATAAATATAGCAAGTGCAGTATGCGATGAATGATTTTTATTTGTTTGCTCTTCTGAAAAATTGGCAAGAGATAGAATTTTAAAAAAGATCTATTGTGGTGCTGGTAATAGTTTCTCCCATGTACTTTTTAAAAAGCTCAATTGTATACAGGGTAGTTGGCATTCATGTCACGTCAAGCAATGGCATCCCTGTCTCAGAAGATCTTGTGACATAGTATTTTGGATTTAGAAGGCACTTGTTACAGATTTGCCTGGAAAAATAAACTGAAGGAGACTTCAAGTGTGTGAGAGATGAGTGTCTCCTAAATCTGGATGTTTACTCTAGAATTTTAGCTAGAATAAAAATAAATTGATTAAAAATGTTCTAAAAAATCTTTAGATTGTGTATGAATGTTTCATATTCTTAATATTAAAAAATAAGAATTGATATTTATTGAATATACTTGCTATTTTTCACTTTCTATTAAAGTAAAATATACATGCAGAAAAGTGCACTGGTAGACAACTAAGTTTTCATAAAAATGAACATACTTCTGTAAAACAGGACCCCAAAAAAAGAAACAATTTTTCTAGAACCCTAAATGCCCTCTCCATGTTCCCTTCCAATCACTATACTACCAGAGCCTATTAAGGGTAACCGCAATTTTGATTTCTGAAACCATAATTTAACATGTTTTTGTAGCTTATCTTAATGGCATTATAGAGTATGTACTCTTTTAAGCGTGGCTTCTTTCACTCAACATTGTATTTCTGAGATTCATTGATATTATTGTTGAATTCCATTCCACTGTGTGAATAGCTACTCAACCGATGATGGTAATTAAGGCAGTTTCCAGGTTTGGGCTATCATGAATAATGCTAACAAAATCATCCTGGGACATATCTTCTGGTGAACATGTGTACAGTAGAATTTCTATGCTATGAGAAATGCATATATTCATGTTTAAAAGATTCTGCCAAACACTTTTCCAAAATAGTTGTACTAAATTATATTCTGACTAGTAAAGTATGAGAATTCTCATTGCTCAATGTAATTGTAACTTCTATCATTTTTGAGCACTTATAATAGTTACTGTTCAGTGAGTAGGCAATTTGCATAGATTATCAATAATCTTCATAACAACCTTGCAAAGTAGAATGAAATTTTCCCTTGGCAGATGAAGAAACTTTTGTCAATAAGGTTAATATATATCTCAAGGTCAAATAGCTAATAATATCAATGGAAGGACTCCAACTGTGGTGTGCCTGACCATATTGTTTCATAATCTTGATATTACCATAATCTTATTAGTCGAAAATTTAACAAGATAATGTTTGAGACGACCATCTGTAAACTTTAAAAATTCAATTGCCATTGTTGTTTCAATTTGTATAGTTTCTTACACATTTTATATATTATCTGCATAGCAACCTTGTGAGAAGGTATTACCATCTCTTCTGTAAATGAGGAAAATGAAGTTCTGATAATTAAGTAACATTCATGAATTTATATTGAATGACATCTCTAAGTGGTCAGAGTACATAGAGTATGGAATGTGAGTCATTTAAGGACAGGGACTCTTATTCACCACTGTATCCCTAGTGCTAGGAAGAGTGTCTGGCACATAGGAAGCCCTCAATAAATAATTGATGAATGATTGAATGACTGAATGAAAGAAAATCCAAAAAGGGATTATATGAACATGTTTCTCTAACTAGTAAGTATGTAGACAGGAGGCTGAACGTCAGTAATCTGCCTCAAACCCTTGGTAGAAAAAAAAAGGTCCCTCCTGGAGGATGTGCATATTAATTTTATCAAGTTTCTCTCTAAATAGAGTTGTTTTCACAAACCAAGAAAATCACTTTCTTTCCTTCTGTTAGAAATGCATACTGGGGAATTAAAGACATATGTTTGAATCGAACATTATCATCTGGGAAAGTTTGTTTTTTTATCCACCCATTTAATAAATATCTATCCACCCATTTAATAAATATCTTCTAAGTGCCTTCCAGGGACTAAAAAACATGCCATGTGCTGGGGATGACTGATGGAAATGGAAAACACATCCTTTGTCTTTATAAACATCATAGTTACAGTGACATATATTCCTTGGGACTCAGTTCCCTAATCTAAAAACTGAAATGATATTATCTAATATTGTAATAACAATATTAGAATATTTTGATGATTAAGTGAGATAGTGTATCTATGAGATAACACTTGGCTGCTTATAAAATAGAATGGCCAATATTGTGAATATTCTTGATTTATCTTTAGCATAGTGAGCACCAATATATGGAATCATAGAAAACAGCATTTTAGGTGCAGTATCCCATTTCTGTTTTGTTTTATGGCCCTAGCATCCATAAAGAGAGGTATTCATTGATCCCTCTCTCACTCATTTATTGAACAACTCTTTTTTACTATATGGAAACCCCAAGTCTTTTCTTTGTTGGTTTATCTAATTACTTTTATATTCTATTTTACAACAGAGAAGTTAGTTGTTTGTGGATTAAAATGCAACTTTCTGGCACTCAAAGAGTATAAATGCAATCCCCTGAAATGACTATCTCCTAGGATGCCACTTTCTTTGTTTGTTAGATAGTTCCCATTATTCCTTCTAACTTGCTGTGTGGCCTTTTTTCTCTTTCATCCAACAGGAAAGTTTCCAAACCTAGAGTTTTTTTCAAACAGAACTTTCAGGCCACTAGAGAAATTATGCTTTCCCACCTGTGTTGTAAAAACAGTGTTTTTCTTCCCAAAGAGTACAGGTGTTAAGGCAGTGGATAGTGGCAGACAACGGTCCTACATAGCCTCAGCTGGGAGTCCCAACAGAGTTCTGTCCTTCCACTGAGCTCCCAGGCCCAGGAAATATACACCTTGGCCCTTTCTTTGGTTCTGCCACTTGGAAGCTAGTCTGCTCAGAGCACAACACTGATTTCTAGGTCACAGTACAGCTACATTCCACTAGCAAGAATTCTGTTACAACACTAGCTTCAATATGAATAAATAATGCCCCATTCATTCTCCAGTCATTAAGTGAAGGTATTGTTTGTGCTAGACTTTGTGCTAAACATTGGCATTACAGAAATAAATATGACATAGTCCATTGCCACTAAGACTACAAAATACTATGCCTCTTGGTAGTGTCATTAAGAGACACCTGTGTAATTTTATTGATGAGTTCTGAAAGGTCAACTTATCTTGGTCTTGGAATTCTTAACCTCCCAAAGTCAGTAATCACAGCATTCTCTTCCTAAAGGAAACTTTAAAAATCTGTTCTCAGTTCCCCTGACTTCCTGTCCTGGGGGCAAGTCCGATGTTCCCTTCCCATCATGCTTACTCTTTCACTTACAAGACGGTTAAGACATAGTTTAGGCAAAAATAAAAAGTGAAGAATAAAAACAACTGTTATTTCACTTGCAGTAGAGAAATTAAATGATTGCCAACCATCACTGTAGTCATTTGTATATTCCCTAGTATTTCATGCATAGTGTCAAATATCTAGCTTGAAACTAGGATGTAGAAATCCCTATTAGTAGCCAAAGTGCAACAGCAAAAATCTCTATTAAATCTCCTGAATCTACTCACGGTAGGGGATCACTAGATCCAGCACAGTGATAACTCAGGCAACTGAACAGCAATGGTTTTACCCTCAATTTATTAACACATATAACTATTCATTCAGTTTAGCAGTCTGGAATATTCAACGTTGTTACATAATGAAGAGGTAAGCATTTCAAACTTAGTGCCTAAAAAGTTTCAAGTATATTTTTTAATGATAACTGATGTGCATGGTGCTAACATTGTTAATGCCAAAAAATGTGAAATATAGGCTTATTTTCTGTGATAAAGAATACAGGAAAATGTATGAAATAATTTTGAGTGATTTTTTTCACTTATAATGATTAAAATTTAAAAGATAATTTAAAAATTTCTTACCCCAAGTAGATACATTTCTGTTATTCAGAAAAGTAATTTTTTGAAATGTATGTGAAGGAAAAGTTATGATATATGTGTGTAAACTGTTTTGTCTGTGGGTGTGATATTTTCATTCATCTTAGTGGCATCATCTCTTTCGAAAAGAATCTCTTAACAAGTCTGTTGAAACAAAGTTAACAAGCACCTAAACTGAGATTAATTGGAGGAACTCAGTTCTTGAACTCTATATAGTTGTTTACTTTAGAACTCACTGAAAACAAATTATTGAAAGAATAAATAATAAAATGAATAAGAAAAATACCTCAAATTCATTTTTAGTATCAGTCATATGATTTTCATCAGCAAATTCAAGTAGTGGTAATAAGTGACAAAGATGATAATATAACCATAGAAGAAACTTAACTTTGCCTACCTAGCTTAAGTTTTGGCCAGAATGTCTAAAATTGTAGCCAAGAAGTTTTCTAGTGAAGGTGGGAAGAAGCTAACTTCCAGCTAAACTAGCTCATGATTGAAATTGGAATGCTTGAGAAAATTCAAGGAGTCTGGCTGTGATTCCCTTTGAATTTAGGAAATCATTTGGAACACAGCCACTGTGCTCAAATAAAATTTAGCCATCCAGCGTGCACGTTGGGCTCATTTTGTGGTTATGTATGAGACTCCATCTAACATTACAGTAATAACATTTGGATTTTACTTCTGATTATTTTTTTTGGTCATGTGCATTTCTCTGCTTTTGACCAGACATTTCTATGCAGGAGATCAGCTGATGTAAGGCACCAACACCATGCTTGGAGATGTTGAGGTCACTCTAGTACAGTAGGAAGAGCTAGTTTGGTTCCAGACCCTTTGGCAGGAGGATGACTTGAAGGCATATGCTGCAATGGGAGAAGCTGCTACTTCTGTCATTTTCACTCTCTCCTTCACAAACTTCCTGGCAAGGGAAATTCCACAAGCAAGGAGGAAGAGAAAGAATCCATTACAAAAAAATTTTACTTCTGTTCAGTCTCACATGGTGCAACAAAATGTATGCACATAATTTCCCATTATGCTTACAGAAAGAAAGGTTCACTAGGTGAGAAATAGACATCATTTTCTGGGAAATTTCTTGGCAACTCTTAGACAAGTGAGACGAAAGCAATAAATATCAAAATAGTGAAAAATTGAACAAGGTAGTAAGGGCTGGTAAATAAAATCAGTATCTAAGTCAAATCTGTGAAAAATTGCCTTTCTCTCTCAATCACTGAACTGGCCATTGACAAAAGTGCTCAGGATTCTTCAAACAAAATCATTAAACACAAAACCCTAGTTAGATTGAAGAGAAACTGTTTTCAAACTAATGCTTTCATGTAGGCCTTTCATGTAGAGACCTTAATGAAATTAAACAGCAACAAAAAATAAATTTATAGTATTATATGACTTAGATCATGGTTTAAAAATACTAGACCAATGTTAAGGTCAATCTCCATGTTTACTGGAGAAAGGCTATGCTTACAGTTACACCTTTGGGGAAACTTCATTGTCTCTGAGGACCATCCCAACCATTTCTTTTTCTTTCTTTTCATAGCTGTCAGTTATTCAGACATTTTTGTATTCCTTTTTCTCAGTAACCAGAATATTCTTGTGCTCACCTTTGCCCATTCACTCTCAGATCCACTAAGCTGACAGATATTATTCTTCTGACTTCTCAGCTTTCTTACTTTCTCCAAAAGTAATCACATAGCATCCTCCTGAATTTTCTACACTTTAAAAAAAATGCATAAGCCTTTCAGATGTGTGGTGAGGGCAAAAGTATAGTTTTTGAATTGACACAAAATTTTCCAGAAAAAAGTAATAGACCAACTAAGATAGCAAAAGAAACAGCAACTTGAAAATGATACTTTCAAAACTTGATGGTAGAAAAGCCTGACAAACTTGAGAACATGGGCAGTAAGACCATCCTAAGATCAGGAGTCATCTGCTGGGGATCAGAGAGAAGTGAAAGGAGGTTCTTGAATGGACCCTATAAACTAATGTAATACAGCATATGCTCACATCCCCAAATAAAGGAATGTTTCTGCCCATAATGAATAGAAACCTGGGTAAGGGGCACAAAAGTCAATCAGTGAAATCGAGGAAATTCCTTACGCATTCTAAATTTCTGGTGAGTACAAAAACACCCCCCCCAAAACCCACTACGTCTATGGGTGTAGGAGAATACATATGAGAATTTATAGAATTGTGTTGGTCTGAGTTCTTATGACCTTCAGAAATATCCACTAGGTACTCTTTTAAAATGGCAGAGCCTACTCATGAGGAAATATACTGAAAATAGAAAACACATTGAGCATGGCAAATGAAAAAACAATCTACAGAATAGGAGAGAAAATACTTGCAAGTGCTATGACCAATAAGGGGTTAATATCCAAAATATATAAACAGCTCATACAACTCAATATTAAAAAAACAAACAACTTGATTAAAAAATGGGCAGAAGACCTGAATAGACATTTTTTCTGAAGAAGATATACAGATGGTCAACAGGCACATGAAAAGATGCTTAACATTGCTAATCATCAGAGAAATGCACATCAAAGCCTCACACCTGTCAGAATGACTATCATTCAAAAGTCTACAAATAACAAATGTTGGCGAGGATGTGAAGAGAAGGGAGACATTGTACACTGTTGGTGGGAATGTAAATTGGCGCAGCCAGCCGTTGTGGAAAACAATATGGAGGTTCCTCAAAAAACTAAAAATAGAACTAGCAATTCCACTCCTGGGTATATATCGGAAGAAAACAAAACCACTAATTTAAAAAGATATATGCACCCCAATGTTCATAGCAGCATTTTTTTACAATAGCGAAGTATGAAAGTAGCCTAAGTATCCATCAACAGATGGATAAAGAAGATGTGGTACATATGTATGTTTGCATACACACACTCACACACACACGTGTGCGCACACACACTGGAATACCGTACTCAGCCATAAAAAAAGAATGAAATTTTGCCCTTTACAGCAACATGGATGGACTTGGAGGGCATTTTGCTAAGTAAAATAAGTTAGGCAGAGAAAGACAAACACCCTAGGTTATCACTTATATGTGGAATTTAAAATATAAAACAAACTAATAAATATAACAAAGCAGAAATAGACTCACAGACAAAGAGAACAAACTAGTGGTTATCAGTGGGGAGAGGGAAGCAAGGAGGAGAAAGATAAGGGTAGGGGGGTTAAAAGATACAAACTTCTATGTATAAAAATAAATAAGTCACAAGGATATATATGTGCAGCACAGGGGAAATATAGCCATTATTTTGTAATAACTTTAAATGGAGTATAATCTCTAAAAATGTTGAATCACTACATTGTAAACCTGAAACTAATATTTTATATCGACTTTTCAAAGAAACATCTGAGCAGATTTCCATTATATGGAACTGAACAGAAATGTGTCACATGTCCATTCCTAAATAAAACACTGGAGAGAAAAATGAGACCACTTTGATTTTCTAATATCAATCCCGATTTATTCCCTGGGAGAGCTTGCATGGCCACCAAATACGGGATTCTGTAAATGAAGAAAGTGAGGACGGTAGTTGTTAGGTAGGTAACCCAGTGTCTCTCATACTAACACATGGTTATCCAACTAAAAATGTTCATTTTAACTTCTCAAAGATCTCAGGGCGAACCATATTTAATTACAGAGAGGGAAGAGTTAAATGGCCATCTTTTCCTGTTCTCCAAACTTTATACATTTAGAAAGTTAAAAACTCCATGAACTGAGAAATTAATATTTCCAAACATTCTTAATGAAAATATTTGGAATCCACTAGAATGTGAACTTTAAAGGTCAGAGATTTTTGTCAGTTTTGTTTACTGGTACATCCCAATGTCTAGCACTGTGCCTGGCATTTGGTAATTGTTCAACGAATATTTGCTGATTGTGTTGAATAACTAAATGGATGTGTTTACATATGAAAAAGGAAGGAAAAAATAGAGCTTTAAAATTTGAGAAAAATTCTTGCCACATGAATTTATTATGGCCTTAATGTAGACGTGTGGGAGTATTCGGATATATTTTACTTCCCAACTTGTTATGTTTTTGTCTCACAAACAAAAAAAATGCCTCAGAGAAGGATATGACACCTGTGCTGTACCCTTCAAAGCATTGCCCTTAGCTTGGTGGATAGACTAAGAGAGTATTTCAGTGAAGATGCTGAGAATGCTAACATATTCTATATATAATATTTTACTCGTTACTTTTTCTCCCTCTTCCCACATCGTCTCACTAAGAGGTCCTTTTATATATTATTTATGTCATCTGTGCCATATTTTTAAACCTATGAGACAACTTGATACCTCCTTTGGGAAAGTTGTTAAACTGAGCATAGGGTTTTAGATGTTAAAAAGTAGTGAAAGACCCCAGACATCGATTAAAAAAAAGTATGCTATTGAAATCAATCTACTAGTTCAAGGCCTGCTCACTCATTAGGGAGCTAGAAACATTTATCCAGGATTTTCTGATGTATAATGGAAATTTAAAACACTGTATGAAAGTTTCATTTTGCATGCTGGGAACTGAAAATCCAAAGCAAAACTTGCTGTTGATGCGTTCGTTTTCCGCATTGTTGCTGCTGCTGCTAAGATGACTATTTTTATCACTACTAATTTATAGACAGTTAAGAAATACTTTAAGTTTTTTAATAAAAAATAATCATCAGCAGCATGTTGGCATCTCCATGGGGAATATATACTGTGACAAAGATAACAGTGAGTGATGTAGCCAAAAAGTTGGAGAAGCAATTCAGAAATCCAGCAATCTCTTTTAACACTGACAAAGTAAGAGAACATGTCTCTGAGTTTGATTTCTGGGAAAGATTTTCAACTGCGGAAATAAAAGCAAGAATTAAATAATGTTGCCAAATATTGATGGACTAGGCCAGGGGTCCCCAACCACTGGGCTGTGGACCGGTTCCGGTGCGCGGCCTGTTAGAAGCCGGGCCGCACAGCAGGAGGTGAGCGGCGAGCGAGTGAAGCTTCATCTGCCGCTCCCATTGCTCACATCACCCCCTGAACCATCCCGCCCCCACCAACTCCCCACCCCCGCCTCCGCCACCGGTCGGCAGGAAAACTGTCTTCCAGGAAACCGGTCCCTGGTGCCAAAAAGGTTGGGGACCGCTGGACTAGGCATCTGAAAGTTGCAGCTGGACTTAAATCTAGGTATAAGAGAAATCCTTATGCTGCCAGTTTCAGGACAATATGGGGTTCTCAAGTAAGAAAAGCCTGGTGACACTGGGGAAAAAATGAAGCTATGAGCCAAAAACTCCAGTACCGCAAAGTGGCAGGTAATGTTAATACCAAATCCACAATACCTATTATAAATCAGGAAATAATTCATGTTTTCTAGCTCATTAGATTTGAGTATTCTGAAATTTAGAAGCCACCTGCATCTTTTCTTAGTCCACCTATTAATTTTTTACCCTAAAAAAATAAGTTTCAGAATTAGGACTTATGAGTTTATATGTTTTATTTTCAACCTGTGCTGCTCAACAGGGTAGCCACAAAACACACGTGGCACTTATATTTAACTCTAAATTACTTAAATTTAAATAAAATGTAAAATTCAGGTACATAGTTACATTAGCCATCTTTTATGTGCTAAAAACGCACATGTGGCTTGTGACTGCCACACTATTGGACTTGCAGATACAGAACATTTTTAGTTACAGCAAGTTCGATTGGGTAGCCCTGCATACAAAAAACAAGTTTATGCTAAAACATGTGCACGTGCTGCATTTAAATCTCTAAGTCAAATATTTTACAAGCATTCTTATAGGGATCTTAGGATGAGGATAATATTCTTTGATTAAGCAATGAACTTCCTTTCCTAATAAATGAGGATCACTTTTACTACTTTATACCTAATACATAATCAGTTTAAATACTCTTCTCTCTGAATATACTTTCATTTCTTCCCTCTGTATTACACCATATGGGTTCACAAAGAGGTTTATTATCCTGTACTTTGATCCAAACTTCAATTCCCTGGTCAAAAAGTTTCATCCTTCCCACTTCCCTATTCCTCTCACTTTGTCTATGAATTGTCTATATCTAATCTTGGTGCCTGGCACTCATGGTCTTCCACAGCCTCTGCCGGATCTGATCTTCCTGCCTTTCCTACTCTTATACTGCTAAGGGCATAGACTCATTCCTATATTCAAATAGAAATCATCCACTTCAGGCAAATTGCTATTCTCTTTCACTGCCTAATCCTGATTTTTTTTTTTTTTTTTATACAACACACAACTCTTTGCTTCTGGGCACATAGAAGTAAATCAACTATATCATTAAATATTACCGAACGCCAACTGTATATAAGGCTGTAATGTAATATCCTCCATTCTAATCAATGCTTGAGAAAACTATAAAATTCTAAGAATTAACATTTCCAATGAAATGTTCCCTAGCCTGATGCACCTACTAACTCCTCTCATCTATACTTTAATGGTATATACTATAATTACACCTAATTTTATAGTCATTGCATATTGTTCATTAAAGTATCTGAATTATTGACAGGTCACATATTATTTTCACAGGCTTAATCTAATACTTTAAGGGATTGCAACCAAGTTTTATCTACCTCTGTGTCCTGTGTAGCTCTTCACATGGTATCTTGTAATCATTAACTTGCTTTGGTCAGTAAAATTCTTTTATTGTTGAGAGAGTTGGGTTTGATTTACCATGAATATATTTCAATTCTACCAAGCAACAAAAATTTCTTTGATGTTTAGTCACAAGCTGTGGCAATACCTAGATATGGGAAAATATTTATACAAGATTTTACTGGGCCAGAAATGCTTATATGTTTGCCCAACCCAACAGCAGAACTGCTGGCTGATTCACAAGCGGTTCACCTCTATCTCAGCCATCTCTGCAGCCCATTTCCCTAGACCCCCAGCATCCTCAGTTTACTGCAGTTCTAGTAGCTTAGCCAACTATCAAATGAAGGATGCTCATTAGTTTGATCATGGGGAGAGCACCAATTCAAACTTCACTAAGTAAGCCCGTGGAAGTCTTACGTAATCTCTGAAGAATGGTAGTGTGAGTAAAGGGAAACAATAAGTTTTCCTTACAAACATTCCACTCCCTAAAAAAGGTCATTTCATCTCTGCCAACTCTCCACTTGGGCTAAAGGAACAAGTACAACAAGGGTTGGGGGGGTAGGTTGGATAGTCGTTACTACAGTCAATTCTCTAACTGAAATATCTCAGTAAGCCTTTTTGTGAGATGCCTGGTGTAAGAATAGACAGGCAGAATTCTAAGATGGCCCCCATGATATTATAACCGTGATTATGTCATGTTACACAGCAAAAGGGATTTTGCAAATGTAATTAATGTTGCTTAGTTAACCTTAAGACATAGAGGTTACCTGGGTAGATTTAATCTATTCACGAGTCTTTTAAAAACAGAGTATTCTCTGGCTGGTTACAGAAGAGAAAGACAGATTTCAAGCATGAGGGATTTGATGGGATGGAAAATTTCCTTTGCTGAGGAGGTCATGAGGCAAGGATCTGAGAATAGCTTATAGCATCTGAGAGCGGTTCCAGCAAAGTATTAGGGCTTCAATCCTACAAAGATAAGTAATTAAAGTCTGTCAATACTCTGAATAGGCTTCATAGCAGATTCTTCCTCAGAGTCGAGAGCTTCCAATAAAAACCCAGCCTGACCAACACTTGGATTTTGACCTTCTGAACTCCTAAGCAGAGAAACCAGTAACACTACTGAGACCTTTGATCTACAGAACTGTGAAGCAACAGCATTTTACCAACAGCATTTTACCAATCACCCACTGTGTTGGCATTTTGCTGTTGTTTTCTTTTTTCTTTTTTAAAATTTTGTTCACTGTGATTGTTGTTTTGTTTTACCTTTGATTTGATTACTATTGCATTTTCAATACCTAGAAGGGGACTTTGGGATATAGGATAGTAAATAAATATTTCCAAGAATAAGTAACTGTATGAATGTATAGATACAAAAAAATACCTGCTTACTCCACTGGTTAGGTAACAAATAGAACTTCTGTAAGCACCGTGTTCACTGAAAAGGCATATATTTACAGAGTAGAAATAATGAACTTTAAAATCAAAGTGATTTTGACATTGTCCCTTCTAGATAGCTTACAAAAGATTGCAAAATACCAGTATGTATTACCAGCTGTAAAATTAAGTGAATACCAGATAAACTGAAATATCATAAAGAAAGAAGTGGGGGGAGAGAGAGAGAGAAATGAAGGAAGGGAGGGATGGAGGGAGGAAGGAAGGAACGAACGAACGAACAAATGAATTAACGAAAAAGAGAAAAGAAAAAAGGGTAGATAGAGAAAAGCTGTTGAAGCAAATAATCAGATTCCAGAGAAGGACAAACTGTTACTAGGCAAGCAGAGATGAGAGGCCACATTAAAATCTGGAGGGCTTACTGGGTCTGGGGCACGAAACATTGGAAAAGTAAGTTTATCCCAGGCAAGTAAATCTTGCTGCAATTAGGAGAAATCAGCTGAATGAAAAATGGTCACATGTGGACTAGCGTGAAAGACCTGAATCCAGAAGTGTCTAAACCATAGGGCTAGTTTTCTCTGCACTTCCTAATTTTTACCATGGGACTTTTGCTGAGTAAGAGGAGAAAGGGGAATTTGGGGAAGTAGGATGGAAAACAGCAAAAGATCCTGAGTCTCATAGTACGTACATCCCACAGCCTGGCTGGAGGAAATGGCCTGAAACCACCCATAAGATATTGTAAATCATCAGGGAATTAATAATAATTAAAGTTCTAATTGAGGTCTGAGCCACTTCAAATTCTGATTAGAAGGAGGAAGTAAACAAATCCTCACCCTTGCTGCCTGACAGTGGAAAGAACAAGTTCTTTCTGAGGGAAAATTATTATCTGCTTCAGTCCTTACTGTTCTTTGTATATAAAATGTCTAGTACAAAATACAAAAAACTGTGAGATGTGCAAAGAAGCAGGAAAATGTAGATCATAATAAAAAAAAAATGCCATCAATTATCAATAGACCACATCTTCAAATGGCTCATGTTGAATTTAGAAAACAAAGACTCTAACTATTTAAATATGTTAGGTGGTTTAAATCAAAGGATGGAGAAATGTGGATGGAAAGATGAAGTAATAAAGCAGAAAAATGAAACTGTAAACCAAATTTCTAGGACTGAAAAATAAAATAACTATAATGAAGAATTAAATGGGATGAAATTAATAACAGAAATGACAAAGAACAAGTAAGGTCTGACTGAGAACAAGTCAATGGAAATTGCCCAGATTGAAGAGAGAATAATAGGAGGAGAAGGAGAAGAAGAAGAAGAAAAGAATATCAGAGACAGAGACGTGTTGGTAAAGTTTTGCATGGTCAAAAACACACGTAACTGAAATCTCAGAAGAACAGAGTGAAAGAAGAAAAATTTGAAACATAATGGCCACGAATTACCCAAAACAATGAAAGAATCAATCAACAGCTCCAAGAAGCTCAGCAAATTGCAAGCAGAATAATTACCAAGAAAACATCTAAGCACATCACAGTCAAATCGCTGAAAACCATAGATGAAGACACAACTATTTGAAATATTCAAAGAATATTTCAGTTGTCCTTCAATATCCCTGGGGGATTGGTTCCAGGACCCACCAGAAATACCAAAAACCACAGATGCTCAAGTCCCATAGTGGGCCCTCTGTGTCCACAGTTCCACATCTGTTGATTCAACCAACTGTGGATCGCTTAGTCCTGTATTTACTGAAGAAAATTCACTTGTAGGGAACCCACACAGTTCAAACCCATGTTGTTCAAGGGCCAACTGTACATGCAAGGGGACAGCAATAAAAAATAAGGCTGACTTCTCCCAGAAACATTGTAAGCAAGGCAGCAGTCTTTAAAAAATTAGAAAGAAAAAACAAAAGTTACCTTTAATTATCAAGTAAAAATATTCTACAATATTAAAGACAAAAGAAAGATATTGTCAGGCAAACTAAAGTTGAGCAGACCCATGATATAAGAAATAGTAGAGAACCTTTTTTTTGCTTATGGCTATTTATTTATTTATTTATTTAGGACACAGAATGTGGCATCTTAGTTTCCCAACCAGGGATCAAACCTATGCCCCCCTGCACTGGAAGTGCAGAGTTTTAACCACTGGACTGACAAGGAAGTCCCTAATTATCCCTTAATGAAAGACTGAATTATCTCTTAGTGAAAGACTGAATCTGTAAGAAAAAATATGAAGAGTCAGAAAAGGGAAAAACTGGCTAAATATGAAAGACAAGTATAAACATCTCCTTTAAAAGACTATTGAAATTTTGGAGCAAATATAATTAACATAGATCAGAGTGCTTAACATATGTAGAAATAAAATAAATTTAAATAACAGCATAAAGAGGAGCCAAGTTGTAAATGAAAGTATACTTATTGTAAGTTCCTTACATTCTTCCTGAAGTGATATAAAAATAATGCAAAGTGGACTATGATGAATTAATGATTTTTTAAAATCTCTAGAGTGGCCACAAAAAATATAAATTAAAAGGCATATTGAAAAAGTCACAATAAGAATTAAAATATAATACTAAAAATACTGGCTTAAAGAAATATTAAGCAAACAACAACAAAAAATGATGAAACACATAATTGTTGTTTGTACACATACAAACAGTGTACTAGAAGTATACTAGAAAACTAACTTTATCAGTAATTGCATTAAATATAAAGGTACTTAAAATGTTAATTAAAAGCCAAAGACATAAACCAAATAAAACAAAAAAACATGATCAAACACTCAAATAAACAAAACACAAGTCCTAACATAATAAGGACCACCCATAAGGATCACTTAAAATATAAGGATACAGATAGGCTGAAAGTAAGCAAACAGCAGATTATACATTATCTTAATAGTATCCATAAGAAATATGGTGTGGTTATATTAATAATCACATAAATATATGAATAGGGTATTATATGTTGATAAAGGTATGAAGTAGTAAAGAGAATATAAAATTATAAAGATGTATACACCTAAAATGTATGAAGTCCATGCCTCACCAAAGAAGAACATAGAGAACGGAAATAAACATATGAAAAGATGTTGCACATCATATCTCATGAGGGGAATGCAAATTCAAACAGCTCTTCAGATTACTTAAAAAAAGAGAGAGATTTAGTACTTTATGCCTGTCATGAAATTGGTACATTTCATCAGTTTTTAAAAAATGTATGGATATATTTTTTAAATTATCTCTTCAAAGTCTTCAGTGTCTGTAGTTATATCAATTCTTGCATTCCAGATATTGGTAATTTTCTTTCCATTCTTTTCCTTGGTTAGTTTGGATAGAGCTGTATCAATTTTGTTGATCTTTCATTAGAACGTACTTTTGGTTTTATTTATTTTTCTCTATTGTTTTTCTATTTTCAATTTTATTATTTATGTTCTTATATTTATTATTTTCTATCGTCTCCTTGCTTTACCTTTAATTCATTTTTTAAAATATATTTTTCTTTTTAGGTACAAACTTAGAATATTGATTTGAGACCTTTCTTCTTTGCTGATGTAAACATTTAGTGAAAAAAATTTCTCCCTAAGCTCTGCTTTAGCTGCATCTCACAAATTTTGATATATATTTACATTCAATTCAAAATATTTTCTGGTTTCTCCTGGCACTCCTCTTTGACCCATATGTTATTTAGAAATGTGTTTAATGTCCTATTTGGGAATTTCAGAGGTATTTTTCTATTATTTATTTCTAGTTAAATTTGATTATGGTAAGGGTACAAAATTTAATTGACTTCAATTTGTTTTTAATTTTCTGGGATTATTTTATGGCTATTATATGATTGACCTTGGTGAATGTTTTGTGTGCCTTTGAAAATAACATGTATTCAACGTTTGTTTGGTTAAATGTTTTAAAATGTCACATAATAAAAGTTAGTTGATAGTATTATTTACGTCTATTTTATTATTGATTTTATGTCTACTTTTTCTATCAATTGTAGAGAAAGGAGTGCTAAAATTTTCAGTATAATGGCAAATTTGCATACTCTTCCCATTGCTTGTGTTAGCAATTAGCTCACTTATATTTTATGTACTTAACTGATAAAGTGCAAACTTAGGTCTACCATTTTGTTATTTTTCTGTTTGACCTTCCCATGCCGTTCATCCTCTCTCTGTTCCTTCTTTGGGGCTATTTAAATTTCATTACTATTCCAAATTTAATATACCTATTTACTTTTTGCTTCATGTTTTTGTATTTTCTTTTAAGTTGTTACTCTAAGGATTACATTATACACACCTAATTTATACTCTACTTAGTGTTATCATTTACCACTGCAAAGAAAATGTAGACACTTTACTGTCATTATCAATCACTTTATCCTCTCTGTTTAGTTTTAGTTTTCATATATACTATTTTTTATATCTTGAAGCCCACCAGAAAATGTTATATTTTTTGCTTTCAATAGTCATACATATTTTAAAGAATTTAAGAAGATTAAGACAGTCTTTTCTATTTATCCAGTCTTTTATATTCATGGTGAATTGCTCATCTTTCATTCATAAAAATATATATTTCCCTCTGTTATCATTTCCCTTCAGCCAGAACTCTTTTAACATTTATTTTAAAGCAGGCACACTGGTGACAGATTCTTTTAGTTTTCTTTCATCCAAGAATGCCTCTTTTTTTTTTCTTTATTCCTGAAGTTCATATTCACTTGGTATAGAATGTGTTGACTTTTTTTTTCTTTCAAGACTTTAAAGATATTGCCCTATTGTCTTCTTTTATGGTTTCTGGTGTAAAATCCTTATTTATTCACTCATTATTCCTGTTTATAACATTTTTTCCTGTGGATGGTCAAAAGATCTTTGTCTTAACCTTTGGTTTTCTGATGTTTTAGTTTGATATATCTTGGTGTGATTTCGACTTTATCCCTTATGGGTTTTCTTAGTTTCTGGAATCTTTAATGTAGGTCTTATACCAATCTGGGGTTTTTTTTCAACCATCATTTCTTCAAATATTTTTTCTGTACCAATCTCTTTCTCCTCTCCTTCAGGGACTCAAGTGACACAAATGTTGTATCTTTTGATATTATTCCACACATCCTTGTGGCTTGTTTAATGTTTTTCATTTTTTTCCCTGCTCCTCGGATTGGATATTTTCATTGATTTATCTTTCTTTTTATGCCATCTTCATTCTGCTTTTGAGCTCCCTAGATGTGTTTCATATGTTGTAGTTTCAGTTATAAAATTCCCATTTTGTTCTCTTGTATAATACCTATTCATTGCATAATATCTTTTCAGCTTTTATCTTTCCATTTATTTCAAGGGTGTTCAACTTTACCTTATAAAGCATAGTTATAATAGCTACTTTAAAGAGTTTATCTGATAATTCAAACATCTGGATCATCATTGGGCACTGACTTTTCCTTTAAGAACATAGATTTAATCAATTGATTAGATTTATTTGAGCAGCTAGATGTTCCTGATTCTTTGTATATCAACCGGTTTTGGAATGCATCTTGGAAATTTTAAATATATTGTGAGAATATGGGGTCCCTGCTAAATTTTTTGGAGCATGTTGATTTATTCAGTCTAGCAGGTGATTAACTTGGGTTCAGATCACAACTAATGTGGGCAGTGATCCCAATGTTAGTTCATTTTTCAGAATTCTTGCTAGGCTATCTGGGTTCACTATACACATATGCCACTCCAGGTTTAGTCTGAGACATAGGTGGTGCTTTATGGTGTAGTTCTCATAACCTTTGTAATGCTTCTTATGTTTCATTTCATGTGTGCATAGCTCCTCTGTGAACCTGGGACTATTTCAGATTATATACTGTGTTAGAGGATTCTCCAGCTCTCTTCAATCAAGGATTTCCCCATACTCTGCAAGTACCAGAGACTCATTTTCATGGTTTATGAGTTAAATAATTGTTTGTTTTGTTTTGTTTTTGGATTTTCCCCAGCTGGGAAAGAAAAGATGAAAAATAAATAAAATGAGAATACCCCTCAGACTGTCCAGCTCATAGGGGCTCTTTTACCAGCCCTCTAGTCAGAAAGGAAAGATTTTTCTTAGATTTCTTGTTGTCTATGCTTGATTTAGTTACATGGGCCAACTTAGGGATAAAACCAAAAAATAAAGGAGAAAAAAGCAAATAAAGATGACACACCCTACAGTACAGTTCATTCTTCAAATTTTGATATTTATTTCACCATTCTTTACTCTTCAGGGTCCTCATGTAGTTGCTTTTGAAAATTGCCCTAAATTTTTAGTTGAGATCAGTGGAAGAGATGGATATGTAGTGAACTGTTCTTTCTTACCTGGTGCTGGAGTGCTCTCCCGAGATTTTACCGTCACTGTATTCATATCCGCAAGTTGTTTGGGGTTATGTTTCAATTTTACCTGTGTAATCTTTATACTTTCATGGTCCTATCAGATAATGTTAAAGTTTGTCATCTATTGTTAAAAGAAAGGACAAAGTCAATTTGCTAAAACATCTAATGTTTTAAGTCTATGTGGGTCAAATGCTACTATCTTCTTGTTATTACTGCTTCTAGTTTACGTCAAGTTGTTTTTTTGTCGTATAGCTATAGGCATTCAAATGTCTATTAGTCTTTGTGTAAAAATGATACTTCAGCAGTTGGAATAAACTTAAATGAAATTCAAGGTTTGACAGTCACTGGCCCACCTACTTCACGTATAACTATGTAACCAATCCATGTGAACGTAGTTTGAGGAAGGCTTTTTTTTTTCTTTTTTCATTTTTCTTCCCTTTTTCCACTCTCTTCTGTATGAAGTCACGGCAGCATTTATAGAAGTTTCACATGATTGAGGTTGGAATGTGGAAAACAATTCTAAAAGCAGGTTTGCCAGTACCCCAAAAGGTGCAACTTTCCAGGTTTTCATATGAAAGTAGGAAATGTCGCCCAGAACAACACCTACCTTACTTGTATACTGGGTTATGATCTTTGCCCACTGGCTTTCGAATGTGTATTTTCCAGATAGATGTGTTCAAAATAAAAGTGACTTTCCTTTTTGTTACTCCCCCTACCTCTGTAGTTAGCCTCTGAGCCAAAATTCAGCCTGCAAGTTTCTTGCTCTCTTGTGGGATATTGAATATGTGTTTGTTAATCCAAAATTTTAATTATTTACAGCGGGATGTTTGGTTTAAAAACTAGCTGTCGACTAAAGTAAACTGAAACTCTTTCAACCAAGACTCTTTAGGGACACATTTAATTTATTATAAGACTCAATGCTCATCAATACACATCAACTATATGAAATAGCCCTCACTTAGGGGATGACAGAATTATTTAATAATTTATACTCAAGAACACTTCTTTCTTCACTATACAAACTATTTTTAACTTAGCAAAAATACATATGAGAAAGTCATGCCACAGGGTTTTTTATCTTTTAAATAATTCTGAGTATATAAAATCCTAAGCCTCTGAATGTATATGCCAAAAATAGGATTTTATTTTTTTTCCAGCTTTGAAGTGCTCTCTTTATTCACAATTCTTGATGATAATTTAATATTCAGTTTAAAGTATTATTTGCTAATAAGTACTGAAGTCAAGACTACAATTGTTAGTGAGCTCTATTACTGAGGATGTATTACATCAAGTGAGGGAAACATATTAATGAATCGAATTGTTCTCCACTCCAGGCAGTAATATTCAGAGGTTAACAAATCAAGCAAGATTTTCCCAGAGACTGAAAAAAGTGGCTTTTAGAGTAGTCACAGGTATGATGTCGTGTGACATCTGAAGAACCCAGGGATCACTTTCAATTACTAGAAGACCTCCTCATATCTCATAATCTAATAGATTTTTAGTCCTCATTTCTGTCAAGAGACTCTGATGCTGTGCTTATAACTGTATGGCTTAAAATCTTTACTAAAGCCCATACGCATTTATTATAAACTTTATTAAGATTAACAAACACATTCCCAAATGGTTTCTAATTTATTTGCCATTAATTAACAACAAGATTAACTCAAGGGCATATTAGAAAACAAAGAGTGTGTTAAGTTCCATAACCAGAGAGAATGAAAGATTCCTTGATTTCAAAAAGACCATTAAGTTGCAAAGTTCCAAGAGACTGACAGTCATTACATAATAAATTAAGATACTAAAAATAAAATAAAATTGTTGAATATTTTGTTCTAATGTTTGTTTACAGCTACATGTAAAAGAATGAAATTAGAACACTCCCTAACACACACAAAACTAAACACAAAATGGGTTAAAGATCTAAGTGTAAGGCCGGATACTATAAAACTCCTAGAGGAAAACGTAGGCAGAACACTCTCTGACGTAAATCTCAGCAAGATCTTTTTTGATCCACCTCCTAGAGCAATGAAAATAAAAACAAATATAAACAAATGGGACCTAATTAAACTTAAAAGCTTTTGCACAGCAAAGGAAACCATAAACAAAATGAAAAGACAACCCTCAGAATGGGAGAAAATATTTGCAAATGAATCGACTGACAAGTGATTAATCTCTAAAGTATACAAACAGCTCATGCAGCTCAATATCAAAAAAAACAAAAAACCCAATCAAAAACTGGGCAGAAGATCTAAATAGACATTTCTCCAAAGAAGACATACAGATGGCTAAGGGACACATGAAAAGATGCTCAACATCACTAAATATTAGAGAAATGAGAAACAAAACTACAATGAGGTATCACTTCACACCAGTCAGAATGGCCATCATCAAAAAATCTACAGACAATAATTTCTGGAGAGGGTGTGGAGAAAAGGGAACCCTCCATAGTATGGAGGTCCCTTAAAAAACTAAAAATATAGCTACCATATGATCCAGCAATCTCACTCCTGGGAATATATCTGGAGAAAACCGTAATTCGAAAAGATACATGCACCCTGACATTCATTGCAGCACTTTTTACTATAGCCAGGACATGGAAGCAACCTAAATGTCCATTGACAGAGGAATGGATAAAGAAGATGTGGTACATATATACCATGGAATATTACTCAGCCATAAAAAAGAACAAAATAATACCATTTGCAGAGATGTGGATGGACCTAGAGATTGACATAAAGAGTGAAGTAAGTCAGACAGAAAAAGACAAATATCATATGATATAGCTAATATGTAGAATCTAAAAAAATGATGATACTAATGAACTTATTTACAAAACAGAAATAGAGTCACAGATGTAGAAAACAAACTTATGATTACCAGGGGGGAATGGCAAGGGGGAGGGATAAACTGGGAGATTGGTATTGAGACATACACACTACTATATGTAAAATAGATAACCAATAAGGACCTACTGTACAGAACAGGGAACTCTACTCAATACTCTGTAATGGTATATATGGGAAAAGAATCTAAAAAAGAGTGGATATATGTATATGTATAACTGATTCACTTTGCTGTACAGCAGAAACTAATATAACATTGTAAATCAACTATACTCCAATAAAAAATAAAATAAAATAAAATAAAGTTTATTTTAGATTTTAAAAAAATACTTCACTAATCCTCTTCATACAAATCTTTAAAATATCTGTCTGGTTAGATCTAACATATATTAAGTACTAATAAATAATTTATTAAGAGGTGAATGATTCTAATTCCTTAAAAGGAGAATTCAATTCCCCATTGTTTATTTTATTATGTGTGCAATAAAGGGCACAGGAGAAATATAAAGCTCATGGATACAAAGAGAGGCATGTGGAGGATAGGAAGCAGTTATGGGTAAGATACACAAATATTAGAAAAGTTAAATATTACATTTATTATGTCACAGATATTTCAGTATGTGATAGATAACTATTTTTTAATTAATATTTTATATAGCTTTCAATTATTCAATAATTTATATTATTTCAAGTAAAATTTTAATTATCATTATATATACTATCATTAAACAAACCAAATCATTTTAAAGCTTTGTTCTGAAACATAAATAAAATAGTTTTCTCTGAAAACTATGGTCATTGAATTATTGCTCTTACTCATGGTCATTATTTATAGTTTCTTAACATTAATTAAATCCAAATCTTTTTTTTTTTTTTTTTTTTTGCGGTACGCGGGCCTCTCACTGTTGTGGCCTCTCCCGTTGCGGAGCACAGGCTCCGGACGCGCAGGCTCAGCGGCCATGGCTCACGGGCCCAGCTGCTCCGCGGTATGTGGGATCTTCCCGGACTGGGGCACGAACCCATGTGCCCTGCATCGGCAGGCGTACTCTCAACCACTGCGCCACTAGGGAAGCCCTGTAATAACTTTTAATGGAGTATAATCTGTAAAAATGCTGAATCACTATGTTATACACCTGAATCTAATATAATATTGTAAATCTACTACATTTCATTAAAAAAAATAAAATAAAATAAAGAGGGGGACACAGTTCTTGAGGCGCTAGCCAACTGGGTTCCCCCTTTGCCTGGCAAAGGAAGAGAGCCACTCTTTCTCCTCCATAACACTGTCTCCATATTTCTGTTTGGCATTGCTGCACAGAGAGCCAAGATTTTGGCAACAAATTTGGGGGCTCGTCCGGGATTGACTCATGGGCAGGCGGCCCCGTAGGGCCCTCGGTTTGATCTGTTGCTCAGGGATTTCTCTTCACGCCACCCTCCCCAACGAGAGCAGAGGGTTGGAGGATTTCTCTGAGGCCAGATCGCCAGGGTTCCCTTGCCACTGCGCCCTGCCCCGACCACACCTGACCGGCCGTCTCAGCTGCAGAACTCCATGGCTGCGGTGGAGATCGGGGGAGAGGTTGCCCTAGCAGCTGCCGAGGCTTTCTTTGCCTTGAGGACACCTTCCTTTTCCCTTCTCTGCATCAGGCCGGACATCTACTCTAAGACATTATCTCTTGGAGGATCAGAAAGAGGGAGTTTGGTACATCGCAACACACCTGCCAGCAATTTGGTAAGTCCCCGGGAGTGCACACCGTAGCCTTTTTGACTTTGTTCGTTTGGGGAACTTCGGTTCCAGTTTGGGGAGTTTTCCCTGTGAAGGGAAATTCCATTTGTAAGGTGCCACTTTGGACAAAGGTCACAGGTCTAGTGGGACTGGGAAGTCACATTAGGGGCATTTTTGCCATTTGGTTTTGATTTCTAGGCATCTCTTTGCTGTTTTTTTTATTATTATTATTTTGAGTGTGGCTTCCAGCTGGCGAAGTTTGGGTTTGTTTGGTTACTTTGGTCTGAGCGTGTAGACATGTTACTAACTGCTCAAGCTAGAATGGGAAGCGCTTCCTCTAAGGTTCCACCCCCACCTGGGAACCCCTTAGAAAAAATTTTGAATGACTGGTCAACCTATAGCTATGATCCAATGACAAAGAAAAATGGCCTAAAAATGGGTCTCTTAAAATTAGATCTTTATTGCCACAGGATGGTTAAATGGACTGAGGTTCCCTTATGTCCAGGACTTTCTCCTGTAATTTAAAGCCTAAGGAATCAGAAAAACTCTCCTGTCTCATGGGGGAAAACAAGCCTCCTGACTTCTGCACATTCCCTTACTCCTTCAGATTGTTCTGATAAGCCTTAGTAGACCCTGGAACGTGGAATATCGAGGTTCTGGGCTTGGCCAAAGATATCCACCCAGTGATTATTAAGTAAAAAGGGTTATATAGTGTCTAAATATAAGGTACAAATTTCTTGAACCTAGGGAAGATCCTCAGAACATGTATGTAAACAGATTACCAAAATAGGAGGCCACTGGTCTGACTAAACTAACCATAGCTGATATTCAGAGCCTGACAGGAATTTTGGAAGAGGCCTTCTCCCCTAAGCAAAAGGAGGAAAAGTAAAACTTTCCAACATGGGTGAATGGGTATGTCAGTCCTTCAATATCATTGAGGTAGCCACCCAATTCTTTGAAAAAGAAAACAAAACTGTCCTTGTTTTACAAATGTAGTCTTTACAGGACCAGAGGTGTGGCTCCCAAAATAACCCAAAACCCACCAATCTCTTTTACCACTCCCAAAACCTTCCCTATTTATCTTAAGAGGGTTGTAAATATTAAACAAACGGGAAACAAAGTCATTCTAAGAGGAACTTGCCTGTACCATTGAGATGCAAATGTCCTATCTGGTCTTCTCAGGGACACTTATCTCTGCCATCTTTTTAAACCGGAAATTTAAAAAAGGGTAAAGTAATTTACAACTTTACTTGTCAAGGATAAATAGAAATCTTAAGTGTCTTTTCTGTAAACACTAGTAAAAAGGGTTTAACCATCTAGATAGGTGACCTTGATGTTTTCCATCTGCTAGAAGCCCAATTTGAGTCCAACCCCTTGTAACTGATGGCTTTTATGTTGTACCTGACTCTCGAAATTTTCAAATGGAAACTATGAGGCCTCTATGTTTGTTTGTGTGTTTGTATGTGTCTCTACGTGTGTTGTAGGTGTATGGTATTGCCTAAAATGAATTCGTAAAAGAGCGCTACTTAATTGGCTTTAAAAAAATTAAGTGCTTATATAAATACTCAGAAACAGAAAATAATCTGGCCAGAATGAATTTCAGGTTCATGTCATCTGGAAAATACTCAGTACTAAACTAATATCCGGTATTGAAGGTGGCTTAAGCTTGTTGGTTTGATTAATATAGGTATGTTAGAGTCATCAATGTCAAGTATAATACTCCTGTTGTACCTAGGTTTACTAGAGGTCAAATAAGACCTTATTCTATATCTATTACATATTTGTCAACAAGAAAAGGAACTCTATGGGAAAAAACTTTTAAGGAAAGTAAGATATGTGTTTTTAGTAAAAGAAGGTGTGAAGTGTTTCCCTGGTGGTGCATTGGTTAAGAATCCACCTGCCAATGCAGGGGACACGGGTTCCAGCCCGGGTCCTGTAAGATCCCACATGCCGGAGAGCAATTAAGCCCGTGCGCCACAACTACTGAGCCTGCGCTCTAGAGCCCGCGAGCCACAATGACTGAAGCACACGTGCCTAGAGCCTGTGTTCCACAACAAGAGAAGCCACCACAATGAGAAGCCCGCGCAGCTCAACAAAGAGTAGCCCCCACTCCCACAACCAGAGAAAGCCCGCACGTGGCAACGAAGACCCAACACAGTCAAAAATAAATTAATTAAATAAATTTTTTTAAAAAGCATTAAAAAAAAAAGGTGTGAAGAATGAAAAATACTGAAAACAGTTATACATGATCAGGATTTTCTAAGATTGGATTAAATTTAGTTGGGTACATGGATTTCATTAGGAATGGGCTAGAACAAGACTGGATCTGGTTTCTCCCTCCAAAGTATTCTTGAAATGCTGCTTTTGACAACAGATTGTGTGAGTTTCTTTGCCTTTAAGTGATGTGTATTTGCTTTTGAGATCTCTTGCTACTTTGGTTTAAGAAATAAGTATTGTCTCACAGTGACTGATGATCTTATTTGACCAAGTGTTTTAAAACTTTTTGACAAACTTCCCAAATATCAAACCTTAAAGTTTTTTTTGATTTCCAGCTGGGATACTTTAGAGGGCACCCGAGGTATCTTAAAGAGAAATATTCAACTAGGATTATTTTGTATGTTAAGTTAAATGTAATCAGTTGTAATTCTGGTTACTGTAACCAAGTGTATCATTACACTGTACTCGGATGTTTAAAAAATAAATAAATAAAGACTCCATCAATAAAGGGGAATTGCCATACCTAGATGGGAAGTTATTTCCTCTAGAGAAGCAAAGAGAGAAGAAAAAAAGAGTACAAAGTTCCCTTAAGTATTCCTGGATAGGAGGACAACTTACCCTGAATATGGAGATAAGAATATAAGTCAGTTGTTAAAATGAATTCCATAACCAGGGTGATACAGAGATGGACAAAGGGTGGGGGGCAGGAATCTACCAACAAAGAAAAAACTGCACTAACTAAAAAGGGATATATAATGAGCTCAGTTAATGCTTTTAAAAAAATTATATTGGGGGCTTCCCTGGTGGCACAGTGGTTGAGAGTCCGCCTGCCGATGCAGGGGACATGGATTTGTGCCCCGGTCCGGGAAGATCCCACATGCCACGGAGCGGCTGGGCCCATGAGCCATGGCTGCTGAGCTTGCGTGTCTGGAGCCTGTGCTCCGCAACGGGAGAGGCCACAGCAGTGAGAGGCCTGCGTACCGCAAAAAAAAAAAAAAATTATATTGGTATATGTTTATGTATTATTTTTAGTTTTTTACCGTTTTTACTTTGTATTAAATAGTTTTATGATATCTTACCTAGAATCTTATTTCTTAAAACCCAATCAATTTGTGGTAATGAATAGCTAATACACAATGTATACATATGTGACAATGTTTATGTGCATGTGTGTGCTTGTTTAAAAATACTTAATTTTATCTTATTAATTAATTATTTTAATTATTAGTACAGGGAATAAAATCAGGTTTCATCCCCAAATAGAGTCTATATGTTCAAATATGACATCTGGGTGTAAGAATCTCAATGATTTAGTTTTCTTCCTATTCTCAGACGCATTCCTTTGTTTAGTCATTCTACAGTGATTTACTGAATACTGGCCAAGCTCAATGCTAGGAATACAGAGGTGAAAACACATCTTTTAACCACATGTTAAACAGATATGAAAAGCCAAATGGATTATTATAATACATCTTAGGTTGGTCACAACAGAAATAACCAGAGGTTTTTAACTACTCAAGGAGTGAAAGGCTGTGTTTTCACTGAACCAAAGTGAAAGAGGGCCATGTCTCACAACATGGCCTTATACATCAATGTGACTTAAAACCTCCCTTGTTGCAAACAGACATTTTGAAACTCACAGGGACTATGTTGGTAAGCATTTAAGATGGAAGTTCTGGGCTTCCCTGGTGGCACAGTGGTTGAGAGTCCGCCTGCCGATGCAGGGGACACGGGTTCGTGCCCCGTCCGGGAGGATCCCACATGCCGCAGAGCGGCTGGGCCCGTGAGCCATGGCTGCTGAGCCTGCGCTTCCGGAGCCTGTGCTCCGCGGCGGGAGAGGCCACAACAGTGAGAGACCCGCATACAGCAAAAAAAAAAAAAAAAAAGATGGAAGTTCGGGAACAGATATGTATCTAATTGCTTCCATAAAATGAAATGTTTTTATTCTGCTTCTGCCACTGAGGAAAACAGGAGATATCCTTCAGCAATGGTCACCAGATGAAAAAGAATAAAAGAAGCTTTAAGCATTTATCCTGTGATTGGCAGCTGTTTTGCCCCCTTAGATGTCATAAAGTTCATATTTATTAGAGCAAAATGTGAAAAAGAAGTTCAGTCATTATATGTCCAGTTGAAAATTAAACTATAAATATTTGGAAACAAATCTTGCTTCTGGAGACAGACTTTTTCTTATTCTTTGGTATATTTTTTTCTATTTTCTTTTTTAAAAGAAAAAAAAATTGCCTTGACTGATTCAATAAGGAAAGAGGAAGATTGCAGTACTCCTTCATTCCTGGGCATATACCCTGAGAAAACCATAATTCAAAAAGAGTCATGTAACACAATGTTCATTGCAGCATTATTTACAATAGCCAGGACATGCGAGCAACCTAAGTGTCCATCGACAGATGAATGGATAAAGATGTGGCACATATATACAATGGGATATTACTCAGCCATAAAAATAAATGAAATTGAGTTATTTGTAGGGAGGTGGATGGACCTAAAGTCTGTCATACAGAGTGAAGTAAGTCAGAAAGAGAAAAACAAATACCATATGCTAACACATATACATGGAATCTAAAAAAAAAAAAAAAGAAAAAATGATTCTGATGAACCTAGGGGCAGGACAGGAATAAAGGCTCAGACATAGAGAATGGACTTGAAGACACGGGGAGGGGGAAGGGTAAGCTGGGACGAAGTGAGACATATATACACTACTAAATGTAAAATAGCTAGCTAGTGGAAAGCAGCTGCATCTCACAGGGAGATCAGCTCAGTGCTTTGTGACCACCTAGAGGGATAGGGAGGGTGAGAGGGAGGCTCAAGAGGGAGGGGATATGGGGATATATGTATACAAATAGCTGATTCACTTTGTTATACAGCATAAACTAACACAACATTGTAAAGCAATTATACTCCAATAAAGATGCTAAAAAAAAAAAGTTGTTCTCATTTATTCATTTCATCTCTATTGTATATGTGACGGGCACGAAGCTAGCTGCTGAGGACAGTAGTAAACAAAGACAAAATGTCCTTCCCTTAAACACTTGCTTACTTGCTTACTATCTCATGAGAAATATACTTCCATCAGTCAAGTAGTGAGCTAAATGAAATAAATATTTGCTTCTTTTGTTTGGGGACCATTTCTACTGACTCTTCCCACTTAGCAAAATAAGTAAAACCTGTTATGTTGTAAGGTTACTGACATGAATATTTAATCTTGTAATTGTACCTGCTTTTATTCGTTTTTTATACTTAAAATTGAAGAGTCCAGGAAATAGTTTAAAATATTATAAAATAGTATACGCTTCATCAGCCCTCAACAGCAAACATCCTCTTATGATCTATGTATGTAGTTAGCAACTGGCAGAAAAAATCATGGGTAGGCATTTTCATGGTAAAAAGGCAAAAGAACAAACTTGTCCTAAGGTCTTAGACCTAGAGGACTGCTCTGCACCTAGTTATCTGTTTCTGGGTCATATTCTAATGAATCCACCCTGAAAGGGCAGGGCCTATGTATATTTTCCTTATGCTTACTGTAAAGGCACTTGCTGTTTTTGTCCAAACCTTTCTTCTGGTAAAGAAAGGATCTTGAGGACCGACCACTTTCCCATCCAGTGAGGCTATAAAACTGGGACTCTGCCTCCTTCTGTATAGCATGAGGCAAATAATAAGTAAGGCTATTCAGACACCTTTCCCACTACATTCAGAGAAGTTCAGCTTTGGGTTTGATGGTTTTTGAAATGGTGGAATATCACTAGACCTAGTGCAATTCGAAGTGTGGTCTGCAAAACTATACCGGTGCATGAATTTTGTTTTGGGTCCATGAGGGTAGAAAAATACAGAAACTGTGAATAAATTTGTTACATTATTTGTATGCTAATATTCAGAGTAGTTTTATAGAGAGAGTAAAGATCTCTTTCTTTCTAAGATGGCAGTTATTAAGGAGCCAGGGGTGAAGGGTTGCATTGCCACTGTGTAAAGAATAGTTTACCTGACATTATATAAACTGACAGGAAAGCAGGGGAGAGAGAGAGAGAGAGACTGAATTTTATACTCTGAACCTCTGGACTTCTTCCAAATAATCTAAGGATCCTAGGAGCTTCTTCAGTCCAGCAATGCAACAAAGTTAATCCTGTTTCCTCTTCATGAGAAGAGAGTCCCATAGCCCCAGTTGGCTATTTCTATAGCAGAACTTTCTAGCTTTCAACTAACCGGGCTAAATCTACCTTCCAAGCCTCATATTCACCCACTTTAATCTTGTGGAATTAATTGCTGTCGTCTCCTAAATATGCCTTACATTTTAAGTCTCTACATTATCCCCCCACACCCCATGATTTCTTTCTTTCTTTCTGTTTTTCCTGCATACTCTTTTTCTGCTGACACTTCTCTTTCCCACTATACTTTGGATCAACTTGTCTATAACCAATGTGATAAAAACTATAGCCCGGGCATGTAAAAATATTCTGGCATTGCTATTAAATGATAGGGCAGAGTCATCCTGGACTACATCCTATCCTTCATTCTGCACAGCCATCAATCACTAAGCTCTGTCAAGTTTAACTCCTAAACATTTCTTAAATGAGTCCATGCATCTTCTGCACATTTACTACTTTCTCTTAGTCATACTTCTTATTTCTAGCGTGAGCTCTTATAAGCCATTACCTTGCCCCAAACTTCTCTCCTTGCTTTCCAGTTTGTAACCCGCAGTCTTCCCTCTAAGTAGTGGCATTCCAAAGCTTTAAACTGGACAACTACAGCACACTACTGTTATGCCAACAGATTACCATTGTCCTTGGTGCAGCCAGATGGGGTTCTGAGGCAGGAGAGGGGTTGAGGCAAGAAAGATTGAGGCCTCTTCCCTTTTTCAGGTGATGCATGAATTTTATTACTTTTAATATATGCCATGATGGAAACAACATTTGGAACAACTGCAAGAGCTAAAGTAGGTTTTCACAAATGGACATTACCTGGTGAGATCTGCATATAAAAATTCTAAGTTTTAAATAAGACATATATGAGTCTTCTGTAATCTAGCCTATTTCTCCAGTCTCATTTCTCATCACTTCCTGACTTGGAATTTAATTTCTTGCTGCACAATAAGTTTTGTAATTCTCCATCCACCTTGTGTTGTCTCTTTACTCACTCTGTACCCTCCACATGTGGTACTCTTCCTCTTGCCCTTATTCAGTTCAGGATTGCCTCCTTCAGAGAACTGCCTTTCTCTTCTGCCTTTCCAGCTAGACTGGATAGCCCTCCATTTTATTTCCATCTGACTCTTGGCATCTGTCTTATTTTGTTCTTCCACAGTGTTTTAAAATTGCCATTTGGGAGTCTGAGTCTTCTGATCTGTGTATACACAGTTCTTAGCTCGAACGCACTCATATATTTATTGAAAGTATGACTGATCAATATTTTTATATATTCATCATCTAGCATCCTGTGGCCAATATATCTCAGAGATTCAATCTCAGAGAAATACAATACCATCTCATAGAAGTAAAGAAAAAGAATCTCAAGTACTCATTAGATTATACACAAACTACATATTTTTTTCCCCAGTTTTACCACATTTTGTCAACATGCATATTCTGTTAACTGGTTGCAGAGAACTAAGGCACATTATTTTCTTTGCTTCTTAAAATTTCTTATTCTATGGGCTTCTTGGGAGATTCAACTTTAATGCTTTAACCTTGCAAAATGATAATCATTTAAGGGCAATAGTGCAGCAAATGTTTGCAGTATCTGCCTTTGCAGACCTGCACAGCTATAAACCATGCCTCTGAGAACTGCCCTCCTCTGAAAGCCATGTTATACTACTTAAATAGCTAATTTTGATTGGACCTGGGTTAGACATGAAACCTCTCATGAGCAAATCAATTTCACTCACTTGAGAATCTGGAATCCTGATTAAAAGATGCTTGCAAATTTGGACTTGCCCAAGAGGGTCTTAACATTCCCCTCAGCTTGACTAAACATTAGCGATGTTGCTTCCAGACTATAGGCTACTGACCTCCCTTTCCTTAGAGCACTTACTTTAGAAAACTTGTAATTTAAAACTATTTCTCTGCCCCTTTGAAAGGTGCATACGTCTTCTCCCAGCCTCCCGCCAGTTTTATAACCCAGGAACATTTTTCTCAAGGACCAGAGAGCCACCCACTTGAAAGGCAAACATCAAGGAGGACAGCACCCTTCTCTCCCAATTGCTTTGGAAGATGACAAGGCTAACTTCAGTGGGTGTCAGTTAGCAAACTTATGGGGCCTAATCGCAGAGAAAACATTTGCAAATTCAGGAATAACTCATCACGCTCAACGCATCCTACTGATCAACACCCCCACTAACATCCTCTAGTACCTTTTCCACCCAGTACTTAGTACTTAGCTCACCCCAGCACTTAAAACTATCCTTCGTTGCAGCAGAGTTGAGGTCAATCTCACTTCCTTTTACAGTAGTCTTGAATAAACTCTTCCTTGCTTGTTTAACTATTCCAGTGCAATTTTTTTTTTATAGGCTTATGAGTGAATACTAGTTACTTTTGAAAACAGAACCTGTAAAATGATTGTTTGGTATGGGGAAGTGGAGAAAAACATTCTTCAGAAAAACAAATGAAACATGTAGAAAAACAGCTAAGTGAGATAAGTGGTAAGTTTCCATGAGTGAGAGAGAAAGAAAAAGAGAAACAGAAACAGCAGTTTCAATTACTGGTGGATTCCTGGTACCTGACCGCAGACACTGGGAAAAGCTTCCTGCAGTTAAAATCCATAGGATTTCCCTGTATTCCTGCTTTTTTGTAATAATTTTTAAATCGGTTTCTGTTACTTATAACTAAAATAATCTTGGCTTAAAAATGTAATTATTCAGCATGGAAATGTCAATTCTGAGTGTTGACTATGTGTTAACATTTTTTTGGCTAGCATGAAAAATCCAGGCAGGGAGTTATTGTGGGAATAGGGGTGGCATTTTGTCAAGGTTTTTCTCTAATATGTCTGCTTCATTATGAGGCAATATATACTTTGTAGAACACTCTGTCATCACCTCTAATTGTTACTTTTAAAATGTGATGATATGAAGCATAATGTGATTTTGCAGTCAGCAATCCTTCTATGGAATTATGTCGCTTTCTTTTCCAGGGAATGACACTGATTCAAAGCAAAGATAATTTTTTAAAAAGATGGAAAAAATCATAGATGGGGCAGAAACATTAGGAACCCAAGTAAAATCAAAGGAAGTGGCAAAATAGCACATTATTTTCTCTGCCAACTGGATATTACAAGCCTTATATATTTATAACCATGTAGGATAAGGATTTGTTAAAAGGGATGTAATTAAGAATATCACATGGAAGGTATATTAAAATTGCTAATAAATATTAAAATAAGATATAAAGATGAAAATTAACCTCTGAAGAAGTCCAAAAAAAAGCATATTGCATCTAATAAAAGTAATTATAAAGATAACCGCTAGACCCTATGTAAAACATGCACCATTAAAAGAAAAATGAAGGCAATTTACATAAACTGACATGGAGAGATCTGAGGGGCATATTCTAAATTGAGACATGTAAACCAGCAAGTTATAGAAAAATATGCTTATTCTTATCCATTCATATAAAATAAAACACACATACACACATAAACACCCATCAGGATGGAATTATACACAAATATGTGTATAAGTATTTCTTACATAATATGTTTAAATTAATAAAAGAATACCACTTATATCATGATATCAATAAATGTGATCATCTAGTTAAAATGGACAATGTACTAAAACAACCTATATTTTTAAAAGGACTTAATATCAGGTAGAAAACTGAGTAGGCCAATATCCATAGAGAAAATTAAAAATGTAATACATTTATATTTTTCAAAAAGGAAAATTCTATCAGATCATCAAAGACATAGGACAGGATTCATCTTTGCTTAAACTATTCCAGAATATTGGGGGGCGGGGAGCGGGGGATAGAAGTTCACCAACCATTTCTACAAAAACAAAAATCACAAGTATCATACACAAAATTAAAATTAAACAAACTAAACAAGTACTAATTTAGACACAAAAATTTCTAAATACAGTATTACCAAATTGAATCTAAGAGTATATTAAAATAATACTTTTAAAACATATTATTTATATCATAAATATAAGGGTGTCTCAGCTTTAAAAAGAGCTACATAATATTTCACTAATTTAAGAGATATTTAAGATATTAAAATGAAACTTTTTACCATATTGATAGATGTTATAGATAATAAATTGATAAAATTTTGATAATCATTCTTGATTAAAATAAAAACCTATTAGTCAAGTAGTTATAAAAATGTATTTGCCTTAAACTTGATATTGTTAGGTGTAATTTTCAAAAAGGTAAAACTCATGACTCTCAGAAAAATATAAAATAAACACCCATCAATCTTTTATTTAACTCATTATTTAAAGAGAGAATAAATAATATATTATGGCCAGTTTGGAGAGCATTATGGATTAGGTGTATATAAGCAATGCTAGGAAAAGATTTCTGGATTAGATACAAAACTGGTTTATGTCTAAAAGGGCCATAAATCTTTAGAGTTATCTGTTTAACCAGAGGAAAATTATTTGCATCTCTACAAAAGGGCCAAAAGTCTACAGGTTAACATGGAATCTGGGACCTTTAATAAATAGTAAACTGTGAGTTGATTTAATTACATTCCCCTAGATAATCATCAGGTGACTTTGGCCATACACAGTATTAGAAGGATTTGCTGCCCACATTTATGCCTTATTTGAAAGTTTCAAATGATTTTCATGACAATATAGAGTATCTACTAGAAACTTCCAGAAACTATCATGCTTGATTGTGACACTCTGATAATATTTCAACTGATATCAGGGTCATTATTTTTCTGCCATGATTCACTATTATTCTGGAACTTTAGATTATAAACTCCATCATGGTTAGGTCAATGTTAGTTTTATTCGTCTGTGGATACCTAATCTCTAGTACAATAGCAATCACATTGTTAGGACTCAATCTGTTTATATTAATAGACTGTGTGCTACATAAGGGAAGAGACCAGAGCTCTTTCACCTATCACTGAACACACAACATTAAGGATTCCTTAATTTATTAATTACTTCAATTATTATTTATATAGCACCCTTCTATACAAAGAGGCAATCTACAGATTCAGTGAAATCCCTATAAAATACCAATGGCAACTTTCATACAAGTAGAAAAAATAATTCTCAAATTAATATTGAGTCAAAAAAAGACCCCAAATAGCCAAACAATCTTAAGAAGGACAAAGCAGGAAACATCACATTTCCTTATTTCAACTATACTACAAGGCTACAGTAATCAAAACAGTTTGGCACTGGCACAAAAACAAACACATAGATCAATGGAAAAGAATATAGAATACAGAACTGAACCCATAGCTATATGGTCAATTACTCTATGACAAAAGAGATAAGAATATAAAATGGGGAAAAGATAGTCTCTTCAATAAATGCTGTTGGAAAACTGGACAGATACATGTAAAGAGAATCTGGAGCACTTTCTTATACCATGTACAAAATTAAACTAAAAATGGATTAAAGACTTAAATGTAAAACCAACCATAAAACTCCTGGAAGAAAACATAGGCGGTAAACTTTTTGCCATCAATATTAGCAATATATTTTTGGATCTGTCTCCTCAGGTAAGAGAAACAAAAGCAAAAATAAACAAATGGGACTATGTCAAACTAAAAAGCTTTTGCACAGCAAAGGAAACCTTCGACAAAACAAAATAACAGGCTACTGAATGGGAAATTATAGTTACAAATGATATATCCAATAAAAGGTTAAAATCCAAAATATACAAAGAACTGAGACAACTCAATATCGAAAAGAACAAGAAATCCAATTAAAAAATGGGCAGAGGCCTGACAGACATTTTTCCAAAGAAGACATAAAGATGGCCAACAGGCAAATGAAAAGATGCTCACTACTACTAATTATTAGGGAAATAAATGCAAATCAAAACCACAATGAGATATCACACCACACCTTTCAGAATGGCTATTATCAAAAAGATAACAAATAACAAGTGCTACTGAGGGTATGGAGAAAAAGAAACCCTTGTACGCCATTGGTGGGAATGTAAGTTAGTTCAGCCACTATGGAAAATGGTATGGATGTGGCACAAAAAATTAAAATAATAGTAAATTAAAACAGTAATTCCACTTCTGGGTATCTATTCAAAGAAAATAAAAAAGCTAATTGGATGACATATATGCACACTTATGTTCATAGCAGTGTTACTTACAATGGCCAAGATATGGAAGCAACCTAAGTGTCCACCAATAGATGAATGGATAAAGAAGATGTGATATATAAATATACAATGGAATATTAGTAAGCCATAAAAAAGAATGGATTCTTGCCATTTGCAACAACATGGATAGATCTAGAGAATGTTATGCTAAGTGAAATATGTCAAACAGACAAAGACAAATACCACCAAGTGATTTCACTTATATGTGTAATCTAACAAAGAAAACCATCAAAAAACCAAACCAAACCAAAAGAAAACAGACTAATTGATACAGAGAACAAATTGGTGTTTGCCAGAGGGAACAGGGTAGGGAATGAACAGAATAGTTGAAGGAGATTAAGAGATACAAACTTCCAGTCATAAAATAAATAAGACATAGGGATGTAATGTACAGTATAGGGAATATAGTCAACTATAATGTAATAACTTTATATGGTGACAGATTAGTAGACTTACTGTGGTGATCACTTTGTAATGCATATAAATGTTGAGCTGTACAGCTGAAACTAATATAATATTGTATGTCAACTATACTTCAACAAACAAAGAAAATTCTTATGCTAAGCCAGGGTTTCTGAAAATCAGCACTACTAACATTTCGGGCTAATTTTTTATAGAGGTCTATCATGTGCATTATTGAATGTTTAACATATCTCCAAATCTACTCAATAGATGACAGTAGCAGCTTTCCCCCAAAACCCAAGTCTTGAACTTCAAAAATGTCTCTAGACATTGGTAATATCCCATAGGGTGCAAAATTGCTCTTAATTGAGAATCACTGAACTAAGGGACTATTTGAACATCACCTACTTTACAAGTCCACGTCAGAGGTTTTGCACTTGATTTAGAATGTGGAGTGTGTCACATTAAATGTTCTCTTTTCAGTAGACACAAATTTTAAGAGTCCCATCTTAACATCCTCTTTGGCTGATTACTACATTTCTTCATCAGCAGCTACTTCCAGTGGTTTTTTAGAAGTCCAGGGATAGTTTAGTACCCTAAAGATTGTTGACATGGGTGAGTGCTTCACTGGCTTGAACCTTAATGCGGCTCAGCCAGCAACCATGGGCCACCATAGATCTAACTTTGGCAGTAGAGCTGTCATGCAATACAAGGCTCAAGAATTGTTCAGTTTAGAAGGAATAGTATTTGTTTGAAGCTGAAATTTCAAAATGGCTCTGCAATGTGGGCCCTCCCCAGGGAGAATAAGCTCTTTTGCACTCACATAGCACACCCTAACACTGAGGATCTACTCTTTTTTTTTTAATTTTTTATTTAAAAAAAATTTTTATTGGAGTATAGTTGCTTTACAATGTTGTGTTAGTTTCTGCTGTACAGCAAAGTGAATCAGTTTTATGTATACATATATCCCCTCTTTTTTTGATTTCCTTCCAAATTAGGTCACCACAGAACACTGAGTAGAGTTCCCTGTGCTATATAGTAGGTTCTCATTAGTTATCTATTTTATACATAGTAGTATATATATGTCAATCTCATTCTCCCACTTCATCCCACCATCCCCTTTCTCCCTGGTATCCATACGTCCGTTCTCTATGTCTGTGTGTCTATTTCTGCTTTGCAAATAAGTTCATCTGTATCACTTTTCTAGATTCCATAGATGAGCAATATTATACGATACCTGTTTTTGTCTTTCTGACTTATTTTACTCTGTATGACAGTCTCTAGGTCCACGTCTCTGCAATTGCACAATTTTGTTCCTTTTTTATGGCTGAGTAATATCCCACTGTATATATGTATCACATCTTCTTTATCTATTCTTCTTTTGATGGACATTTGGGTTGCTTCTATGTCCTGGCTATTGTAAATAGTGTTGCAGTGAACATTGGGGTGCATGTATCTTTTTGAATTATGGTTTTCTCCAGGTATATGCCCAGGAGTGGGATTGTTGGGTCATATGGTAGAGGATCTACTCTTGTAGATACACTTATACATTGCCCAGTCATACATCAAAATTTAACTATGGTGTCAGAAAAACAAATTTGAGGATATTTGGAAGTAAATTCCCCCATACCTGTATCTGTATCATAAAATTTATTCTTTAGACTTGTTGCAATAGTATTTAGAAGGGAGCAAGTTGGGGAAGAGAGGACAAGAGAAATATGACTCTACTATATTGCAATAGTATTAATATATAGCTCTACATCTCTCACTATCTAAGTATAATGCTGATATCTAAAACCCGTATGTATTTAATTCTAAATTATTGAAAAATATGATATGTATGACACATATTGATTGTGGGGAGTTATTAATATTTATGTGCAAAGCTGAGCTCACAAACCCATGGCTCAGTAAAGAAATTACTTGTTAAAAGGTTTTTCTTGGTGAAACTAATATTGTATGTTAACATATTTAAAAGAATTCACATCTTAGTTGACATTTCTTTTTTTTTTTTTCTGCGGTACACGGGCCTTTCACTGTTGTGGCCTCTCCCATTGCGAAGCACAGGCTCCGGATGCACAGGCTCAGCAGCCATGGCTCACGGACCCAGCCACTCAGCAGCATATGGGATCTTCCCGGACCGGGGCACGAACCCGTGTCCCCTGCATCGGCAGGCGGACTCTCAACCACTGCGCCACCAGGGAAGCCCAGCTGACATTTCTTGATAACAATTCTTTAAAAATTTTGTGGTAGTTTGTGTTTTAATGGAACCTGACTATTGTTGATCTGAATCTTCATCCATTGTTTTAATTCATAAACATATTAATAGATAATTGTTAGAAAATGGCAAAATCATAACTTATAAAAATATAAGATGAAAATGTGTCAAACATTTTAACTCAATACTGAATGTGGAAACCATTAAAAACTGTTCAAAGGAAAATTTGAAGATTCATACGTACATAGGAACCAAATTCTAAAATAAATTTGTGAAAAGATTCTTTAAAAGGTCTCTCCTCAGGGCAATAATCAATTGCATTTCACTGGACACAACTGCCATTTTATGAACAGGAATCATTTGCACTATTATCATTTTTCGATAACTTACAAAATTTCAAAATAGTTCAAAGACCATGAAAGATGTAGATTACTTGAATGGGTAATCTCAATATACCACCAATATTTTCTGCATTTTAAAGTTGTTCAAAATTTTTCCTGACATTTTCTAAGACTAAACATTATATTTATAATGTTATACTAATAATTTAATAATGATCTTGAATTTTTGCATTGATAATTTCTTAAATATAAGAAACAGAGTTCATTTAATCTCATTGCTCTCATGGAAATATAATACTCAATATTTTCACATAAATTTCAGCAAGTTATTTCATTACTTTGTTAAGGAAAGGCATACTGGAACATTATGACAGGCTGTTTGTCACTAGTAATTGTAAATGTAATACAAAATTTGAATGAAAATGAATTATTAAGAATGTATAAAATGCAAGTAGATTAACAGATAAAAAGAATCGATTCTTCACACTAGTGATAAGAGAGTAAAATTTAATACTTTTAAATAGGCTAACAGGGCTTCCCTGGTGGCGCAGTGGTTGAGAGTCCGCCTGCCGATGCAGCGGACACGGGCTCATGCCCCGGTCCAGGAAGATCCCACATGCCATGGAGCGGCTGGGTCCATGAGCTATGGCCGCTTACTTAGCCTGCGCGTCCGGAGCCTGTGCTCTACAACGGGAGAGGCCACAACAGTGAGAGGCCTGCGTACCGCAAAAAAAAAAAAAAAAAAAAACAAAATAGGCTAACAAATTTTGTTTTCACATTAAAATTTCGAATATTTTAAATTTTATAACATATGTTATAATCAGTTTACATAAATTTTGGAAATTTTCTTAAAGTAATACAAAATAAATATAAGCAACTACGTGAAACTGAAATAATTGATGCCACATACCCATGAGGGTTTATGTGTTTCCTGAAGAGAACAAAAAACTGAGGCAAAATTAGTAAGAACTATTTAAGCTTAGATTTCTGTTCTTTTCAGGAAACACTCCAACATGTCTGAACATTAACAGGACTTAGAGAAAGTGGCTTTATGTCTCATAGTGAAGAATGCACTGATGTCAAATCCTCGGGTCAGACGTTAAAAATATTACAATAGCAAAACAAATTCAGAATTGAATTTAGCCAAAAATAAAATTTATCTCACTGCACTCCCTATCAAGATCACTGCTGTACTGATTGTACAGTAATATATGCAATGAGGCCACCCCCTAGTGGTCAGATGCCGAAGCAACGTCTTAGCAGACTGTCTTACAGATGTAGACAAATGTGAAAAAAGGAATTTAAAGCTAACAAAATAGAAGCAATATACAGAGTGATACATTGTAAAACAGTACCAGAGGTTAAAAAAAAAGAGACAGATTCTCAGCTTTGCCACTGCTTCCATTCCCTAAGCCATTCCCACTGGCTGACTGCACAGACGTGACTCTTCTGTGTATGTGTGTGTGTGCGGTGCATAGTGTGTATCTCTCAGTGGTTACAGTGATTGTATACTTATACTTAACCTTTTGTTTCCTCAAATTTAGGTAGTACTCAATTCCTGGTGTGAAATCTTTGGATAAAAATAAACCAAAAAACTTTCTGTATTACGTGTTTTTTTGTACTTCACTTCATGCTAGAGCTATAGTTTAAATATTTTTCCTGCTCTAAATTTGTTGCAGTCTTATGAGGTTCTTTTCTCTCTCCTTGGCCTTAATACTACCATTAAGTATTACTTAATACTACCTTCTTCCAGCACAAACCCACTTTCTTAGATACCTTCTGCAGAGAAAAGATAAACAGGCACAACTCTATCTGGGGTTTCCATACTGTTCTTAAATGTCAAAGAAAGACACAGTCCTGTGTATTGATTGTCTCCAGCTATGTGGTCTCTCCATGTTTTCCCTGGAAAGGCCCATAACTGCTTTTGATGTCTTTTTATTTTTTTGCGGTACACGGGACTCTCACTGTTGTGGCCTCTCCCGTTGCGGAGCACAGGCTCCGGACGCGCAGGCTCAGCGGCCATGGCTCACGGGCCCAGCTGCTCCGCGGCATGTGGGATCTTCCCGGACCGGGGCACGAACCCGTGTCCGCTGCATCGGCAGGTGGACTCTCAACCACTGCACCACCAGGGAAGCCCGGATGATGTCTTATTTTATTTGTGAGATATATTTCATATGTGAGATAGATACACAAATACTACATATTGTAAATGTATGTGTATATGTGTGAATATATATATATCTGCTTTCTATCATTCAGAATTCCTCAGAATGGCAAATTGATAGTCTACATATTTCTCATGTTCTCAGTTTTATTTCCCTAATTCCAATTAGAACTTGAACCAATAACTAGAGCAAAACAAATGATATATAAATTTTCTGTCTAATCTGTCATGAAAAATTAATATACCATCAAAGTCAAAAGTTTGTTTTAATAATATAGTCTGCTTCTGTATCTTGATTAATAAATTAAACATAATTACCTTTATTCTGAAAATAATTTCCTTTAAATAATTATAAGACTATGTGATACACAGTATATTAATGGAAAATAAATGAGATTATTTCCAAAGACCCTAGAAGAGCAGCAAACATATAATAAATGTTAATTACACATTATTTTTAAAATATACTTTTAGGTATGTTTTCTTTAATCACCTCTTCACACCATCTCAATTGTAATATTAGTCACCTGATAGGGGATTCTGACAGATGGGAAGTTGAATCAGAAAGAGTCTTTTTAAGGACTTAAAAAATTGTGATTAAAATATCCTGCTTTTGCACATTTTACAAAGACACTTGACCATGAGAACTCATGTTTAGGGAAATACTTAGGGATTGTATGAGTGAGAGCATTAGCTTTATTCCATTGATTATAAATACACTCCTATAAATCTGGTTTATAAGATAGAATAAAACTTGGTATATGTTTCATTATTTCATGCGACCTACTACACTATACAAGTTATGAAACCAGTTTTAGTTGCTGTGCTTTTAAAAATATTTGGATAAAGGTAGCAATGAAAGAAAATAAAATTAGTAACATGAATAATGTATTTATTATCTATTTTATAACAATTGATAGGTAACAGTTATATTCAACATATGCCTTCATGTATTTCAGATAAAATGAAAGGTCACTGAGTAAAGATAATTTTAACAAAATCTCACAATAATTATCCCACAAACTGGTTCTTTACAAACTGCCAACTGGGATGCTCAGTCAAAACAAGAAAAATTTCATCTGAGGTCATCCTGCAGCAAGGCTACTGAAACTAGATTTTTTTTCCATAAAAATTAAGTTAAGTAGTCTTGTCCCTGGGCACTTTACCAAGTCAATAAAATTAAGAGAATTGTATCACTAATTTTTAGTACTTTTCAATAAAAATTTGAATTATAAATAATGTTCCATAATATTTCTGTTTGATACTCGAAGCTTCAAGTTTTCAAATCTTCATGCAAACTACTGTTTGCCTCGTTCTCTTGTAAGTTGTCATTTTTTTAAGATTGTTTAAATTAGTCAATTAATGTTACTCTGCACCTGTATAACTGAAACAGTCCAATCATCCTACCTCAGCATTCTAAAAATGGGATAATTGCATATTTTAGCATATTTCTTTTTAAAAACCAATGAACCTCGGTATGGAATAAAAAACTTTTATTTTACATTATGATATTTAAAAAGAAAGCAAAAGTTTCAGTATTTAATCTCTTTTTTTCCTCCAGTATGATTGTGTTATTTGATTAGAAAGTTCAGATTTTCTTAGATCTTGTGAAACATGCAGTTTTGAAAACCAATGCTTGGTGGTAAATGACACATTTCATCCTGAAAACGGGTATTTTTTTTTGTCTTAATTTTGATATTAACAAAAACGTCAATCACCAATCCAACATTTTGAAGTATTGGTTAGCGTTCAATTTTGTACACCCCTCCCCCATCCCAATTATGGCTCCTTTGATCCAAAGAATTCATCAGCTTTTATGGTAGTCTTCATTTATTTATAAAATAATGCTGATTCTTCAATGAGATATTTAGTCGTGTTATCCACATAAAACAGGAATTGAGGGAAAATTATTTTATGATTAATTCTTTATACATAACAAAAATGAAACCTAAAATATAAAATGTAATGATTTTGAAAATCTTGAGATTTGACATCCTTATTAAAATTAATATGGTGCTTCACAGTATCTGAAATTACTTCCAATTTTTTCTCAAGTGAATATTTAGGACCATCAGGAATGAAATCTTTCACAAAAGTTTCTCCAGGGAGGTTAGGCTTTAAATATTTTAAAATAATGAAAGAAATTATTTTTTTGTGTGTTTTTTCCCTAAAGCTTGATAATGTGATACTATTTGTTTCCATATATATTTTAGGGAATCATTGCATAGTTTACAAATTCTATTATTCTTTTTTTTTTTCCCGAAATAAACTTTGCATGATTTTTCTCAAATTTGGTCAGGTCAAGACCTTTATGTGGTGTCATGAGGTAGTAGTTGCTAGTGACTCTAAGAGTGAACTTGGACCTTATATTTGAAATGTGTGAATTTATATTTTTTATCTACTCTCTGTGGTTGCATTTGCAAAGAAACAAAGGATTTTGATGGAGACTGGTAGGTAGTGGAATTCTTCTAGGCATACTTGTGTGGAAACCTGAGATATATACTTATTTACATAAAGTTGCATCTGCTGTCTAATCCTGAGCAACATTAAATAGTATCTGAGGATGTGAGGTCAGATAGAAATAATCTTACTTTTGGGACTTCCCTGGTGGTCCAGTGGTGGTAAAGAATCCACCTTCCAATGCAGGGGACAAGGGTTGGATCCCTGGTTGGGGAACTAAGATTTCACATGCTGCAGGGCAACTAAGCTTCCACGCCGCAACTACAGAGCCCTCATGATTTAACTGGTGAGAAGCCTGCACAACACAACTGGAGAGAAGCCTGTGCACTGCAATGAAGATCCCGTGTGTCGAAACTAAGACCCGACACAGCCAAAAATAAATAAATAAATTAATTAATTAACTGGGAAAAAAAGAAACTTACTTTAATAAATCTCCCATTTCTAGCTGTCAGACCCAGAATAAATACACATCTATGCAATATTCAAAATGTTCAACAGAAGGTATAACATGTTTGGAGAGCAAAAACCAGATTTGGAAGGACCTTCAAGATGACAGAGGAGTAAGACATGGAGATCACCTGCCTCCCCACAAATACATCAAAAATACATCTACACGTGGAACAACTCCTACAGAACAACTACTGAATGCTGGCAGAAGACTTGAGATTTCCCAAAAGGCAAGAAACTCCCCCATGTACCTTGGTAGGGCAAAAGGAAAAAAAGAAAAAACAAAGACAAAAGGATAGGGACGGGACCTGCACCTCTGGGAGGGAGCTGTGAAGAAGGAAAAGTTTCCACACACTAGGAAGCCCTTTCACTGGCAGAGACGAGTGGTGGGTTGGGGGGGAAGCTTCAGAGCCATGGAGGATAGTGCAGCAACAGGGGTGCAGAGGGCAAAGCAGAGAGATTCCCGCACAGAGGATTGGTGCCGACCAGCACTCACCAGACTGAGAGGCTTGTCTGCTCACCCGCCGGGGCGGGCGGGGGCTGGGAGCTGAGGCTCGGGCTTCAGAGGTCGGATCCCAGGGAGAGGACTGGGGTTGGTGGTGTGAACACAGCCTGCAGGGGGTTAGTGCCCCACAGCTAGCCGGGAGGGAGTCCGGGGAAAAGTCTGGAACTGCCTAAGAGTCAAGAGACCACTGTATCGGGGTGCATAAGGAGAAGAGATTCAGAGTACCACCTAAACGAGCTTCAGACATGGGCAAGAGCTATGGCTATCAGCACGGATACCAGAGACAGGTATGAAATGCTAACGCTGCTGCTACAACCACCAAGAATACTGTGTGCAAGCACAGGTCACTATCCACACCTCCCCTCCCGGGAGCCTGTGCAGCCTGCCACTGCCAGGGTCCCATGATCCAGGGACAACTTCTCCAGGAGAACACACAGCACACCTCAGCCTGTTGCAACATCACGCCGGCCTCTGCCACCACAGGCTTGCCCCGCATTCTGTACCCTTTCCTCTCCCCGGCCTGAGTGAGCCAGAGCCCCCTAATCAGCCGCTCCTGTCTGGGTGAAGAACAGATGCCAGAGGGCGACCTACATGCAGCGGTAGGGCCAAACCCAAAGCTGAAACCCAGGAGCTGTGAGGACAAAGAATAGAAAGGGAAGTTTCTCCATGCAGCCTCAGGAGCAGTGGATTAAATCCCCAAAAGCAACTTGATGTACCCTGCACCTGTGGAATACCTGAATAGACAACAAATCATCCCAAAATTGAGGCAGTGGACTTCAGGAGCAACTACAGACTTGGGGTTTGCTGTATGCAACTGACTAGTTTCTGATTTTTATGCTTATCTTAGTTTAGTTTTTAGTGCTTGTTATCATTGGTGGATTTGTTTATTAGTTTAGTTGCTCTTTTCTCTTTTTATTATTTTTAAAATTTAATTTTGATAATTTAAAATTTTTATTTTAATAAATTTATTTTATTATTTATTTATTTATTTATTTCTCCCTTTTCTTCTGAGCTGTGTGGCTGACAGGGTTTTGGTGCTCCAGCCAGGTGTCAGGCCTGAGCCTCTGAGGTGGGAGAGCCAAGATCAGGACATTGGACCACCAGAGACCTCCCAGCCCCACGTAATATCAATAGCAGAGAGTTCTCCCAGAGATCTCCATCGCAACAGTAAGACACAGCTCCACTCAACGACGAGTAAGTTCCAGTGCTGGACACCCCATGTCAAACAACGAACAAGACAGGAACACAATCCCACCCATTAGCAGAGAGGCTGCCTAAAATCATAATAAGGTCACAGACACCCCAAAACACACCACTGGATGTGGTCCTGCCCACAAGAAAGACAAGATCCAGCCTCATCCACCAGAACACAGGAACCAATCCCATCCACCAGGAAGCCTACACAACCCACTGAACCAACCTTACCCACTGGAGGCAGACACCAAAAACAACAAGATAAACAAACCTGCAGCCTGTGAAAAGGAGACACCAAACAAACTAAATTAAGCAAAATGAGAAGACAGAGAAATATGCAGCAGATGAAGGAGCAAGGTAAAAACCCACCAGACCGAACAAATGAAGGGGAAAAAGGCACTCTACCTGAGAAATAATTCAGAGTAATGAAAGTTAGAGATGATCTAAAATCTTGAAAACAGAATGGAGAAAATATAAGAATCATTTAACAAGGACCTAGAAGAACTAAACAGCAAACAATGATGAACAGCACAATAAATGAAATTAAAATTCTCTAGAAGGAATCAATAGCAGAATAATTGAGGCATAAGAATGTATAAGTGACCTGGAAGATAAAATAGTGGAAATAACTACCGCAGAGCAGAATAAAGAAAAAAGAATGAAAAGAATTGAGGACAGTCTCAGAGACCTCTGGGACAACATTAAATGCACAAACATTAGAATTATAGGGGTCCCAGATGAAGAAGAGAAAAAGAAACGGACTGAAAAAATATTTAAAGAGATTATAGTAGAAAATTTCCCTAATATGGGAAAGGAAATAGGAAATCAAGTCCAGGATGCACAGAGAGTCCCATACAGCATAAATCCAAGGAGAAACACGCCAAGACACATAATAATCAAACTATCAAAAATTAAATACAAAGAAAAAATATTAAAAGCAGCAAGAGAAAAACAACAAATAACATACAAGGGAATCCCCATAAGGTTAAGAGCTGATCTTTCAGCAGAAACTCTGCAAGCCAGAAGGGAGTGGCAGGACATATTTAAAGTGATGAAAGGGAAGAACCTACAACCAAGATTACTCTACCCAGCAAGGATCTCATTCAGATTCAGCGGACAAATAAAAACTTTACAGACAAGCAAAACCTAAGAGAATTCAGCACCACCAAACCAGCTTTACAAAAAATGCTAAAGTAACTTCTCTAGGCAGGAAACACAAGAGAAGGAAAAGACCTACAATAACACACCAAAAACAATTAAGAAAATGGTAATAGGAACATACATATCGATAATTACCTTAGATGTAAATGGATTAAATGCTCCAACCAAAAGACATAGATTGGCTGAATGGAAACAAAAACAAAACCCATGTGTACTCTGCCTACAAGAGACCCACTTCAGACCTAGGGACACATACAGACTGAAAGTAAGGGGATGGAAAAGATATTCCGTGCCAATGGAAATCAAAAGAGAGCTGGAGTAGCAATTCTCATATCAGGAAAAATAGACTTTAAAATAAAGACTATTACAAGAGACAAAGAAGGTCACTACATAATGATCAAGCGATCAATCCAAAAAGAAGATATAACAATTGTAAATATTTATGCACCTGACATAGGAGCACCTCAATACATAAGGCAAATGCTAACAGCCATATAAAGGGAAATCAATAGTAACACAATAAGCGTAGGGGACTTTAACACCCCACTTTCACCAATTGACATCATCCAAAATGAAAATAAATAAAGAAACACAAGCTTTAAATCACACATTAAACAAGATGGACTTAATTGATATTTATAGGACATCTGGTCCAAAAACAACAGAATAAACTTTCTTCTCAAGTGCTCATGGAACCTTCTCCAGGATATATCATATTTTGGGTCACAAATCAAGCTCTGGTAAACTTAAGAAAATTAAAATCATATCAAGTATCTTTTCTGATATGAGACTAGATATCAATCACAGGAAAAAATGTAAAAAATACAAACACATGGAGGCTAAACAATATGCTACTAAATAACCAAGAGATCAATGAGGAAATCAAAAAATACCTAGAAACAAATGGCAATGAAAACACGACCCAAAACCTATGGTATTCAGCAAAAGCAGTTCTAAGAGAGAAGTTTATAGCAATACAATCCTACCTCAAGAAACAAGAAAAATCTCAAATAAACAACCTAACCTTACACCTAAAGCAATTAGAGAAAGAAGAACAAAAAAACCCTAAAGTTAGCAGAAGGAAAGAAATCATAAAGATCAGATCAGAAATAAATGAAAAAGAATTGAAGGAAACAATAGCAAATATCAATAAAACTAAAAGCTGGTTCTTTGAGAAGATACAAAAAATTGATAAACCATTAGCTAGACACATCAAGAAAAAAAGAAGACTCAAATCAACAGAATTAGAAATGAAAAAGAATTAACAACTGACATTGCAGAAATACACAGGATCATGAGAGATTACTACAAGCAACTATATGCCAATAAAATGGACAACCTGGAAGAAATGGACTAATTCTTAGAAAAGCACAACACTTTGGAGAATGAATCAGGAAGAAATAGAAAATATAAACAGACCAATCACAAGTAATGAAATTGAAACAGTGATTAAAAATCTTCCAACAAACAAAAGCCCGAGACCAGATGCCTTAACAGGCAAATTCTATCAAACATTTAGAGAAGAGCTAACACCTATCCTTCTCAAACTCTTCTAAAATATAGCAGAGGGAGGAACACTCCCAAACTCATTCTACGAGGCCACCATCACCCTGATACCAAAAGCAGACAAAGATGTCACAAAGAAAGAAAACTACAGGCCAATGTCACTGATGAACATAGATGCAAAAATCCTCAACAAAATACTAGCAAACAGAATCCAACAGCACATTAAAAGGATCATGCACCATGATCAAGTGGGGTTTATCCCCACTTAAATGCAAGGATTCCTCAATAAATGCAAATCAATCAATGTGATACACCATATTAACAAATTGAAGGAGAAAAACCATATGATAATCTCAATAGATGCAGAGAAAGCTTACAACAGAATTCAACACCCATTTATTATAAAAAACTCTCCAGAAAGTAGGCATAGAGGGAACTTTCCTCAACATAATAAAGGCCATATATGACAAACCCATAGCCAACATCTTTCTCAATGGTGAAAAACTGAAACCATTTCCTCTAAGATCAGGAACAAGACAAGGTTGCCCACTCTCACCAATATTATTCAACATAGTTTTGCAAGTTTTAGCCACAGCAATCAGAGAAGAAAAAGAAATAAAAGGAATTGAAATAGGAAAAAAAGTAAAACTGTCACTGTTTGCAGATGACATGATACTGTACATAGGGAATACTAAAGGTGCTACCAGAAAACTACTAGAGCTAATAAATGAATTTGGTAGAGTAGAAGGATACAAACTTAATGCACAGAAATCTCTTGCGTCCCTATACAGTAATGATGAAAAATGTGAAAGAGAAATTAAGGAAACACTCTCATTTACCATTGCAACAAAAAAAATAAAATACCTAGAAATAAACCTGCCTAAGGAGGCAAAAGGCTTGTATTCAGAAAATTATAAAACACTGATGAATTAAAGATGATGCAAACAGATGGAGAAATATACCATGTTCCTGGATTGGAAGAATCAACATTGTGAAAATGACTATACTACCCACAGCAATCTACAGATTCAGTGAAATCCCTATTAAACTACCAATGGCATTTTTCACACAACTAGAACAACAAATTCCACAATTTGTATGGAAACACAAAAGACCCCAAAGAGCCAAATCAATCTTGAGAAAGAAAAATGGAGCTGGAGGAAACACGCTCCCAGACTTCAGGTTATTCTACAAAGCTACAGTAATCAAGACAGTATGGTACTGGCACAAAAACCGAAATATAGATCAATGGAACAGGATAGAAAGCCCAGAGATAAACCCACACACATATGGTCACCTGTTTTTGATAAAGGAGGCTAGAATATACAATGGAAAAAAGACAGCCTCTTCAATAAGTGGTACAGGGAAAACTGGACAGGTACATGTAAAAAAAAGAAATTAGAACACTCCCTAACACCACACACAAAAATAAACTCAAAATGGATTAAAGACATAAATGTAAGGCCAGACACTATAAAACTCTTAGAGGAAAACGTGGGCAGAACACTCTTTGACAGAAATCACAGCAAGATCCTTTTTGACCCACCTCCTAGAGAAATGGAAATAAAAACAAAAATAAACAAATGGGACCTAATGAAACTTAAAAGCTTTTGCACAGCAAAGGAAACTATAAACAAGATGAAAAAACAACTCTCAGAATAGGAGAAAATATTTGCAAGCAAAGCAACTGACAAAGGATTAACCTCCAAAATATACAAGCAGCTCGTGCAGCTCAGTATCAAATAAACAAACAATGCAATCCAAAAATGGGCAGAAGATCTAAATAGACATTTCTCCAAAGAAGATATACAGATGGCCAACAAACACATGAAAGGATGCTCAACATCACTAATCACTAGAGAAATGCAAAACAAAACTACAATAAGGTATCACCTCACACCAGTCAAAATGGCCATCAAGAAATCTACAAAAAATAAATGCTGGAGAGGGTGGGGAGAAAAGGGCACCTTCTTGCACTGTTGGTGGGAATGTAAATTGATACAGCCACTATGGAGAACAGTATGGAGGTTCCTTAAAAAACTAAAAACAGAACTACCATACAACCCAGCAATCCCATTACTGGGCATATACCCTGAGGAAACCATAATTCAAATAGAGTTATGTACCACAATGTTCATTGCACCTTTATTTATAATAGCCAGGACATGGAAGCAGCCTAAGTGCCCATCGACAGATGAATGGATAAAGATGATGTGGCACACATATACAATGGAATATTACTCAGCCATAAAAGGAAATGAAATTGACTTATTTGTTGTGAGATAGATGGACTAGAGTCTGTAATACAGAGTGAAGCAAGTCAGAAAGAGAAATACAAATACTGTATGCTAACATATATATGTGGAATCTAAAAACAATAAATGGTTCTAATGAACCTAGGGGCAGGACAGTAATAAAGACGCAGAAGTACAGAATGGACTTGAGGACATGGGGAGGGGGAAGGGTAAGCTGGGATGAAGTGAGAGAGTGGCATGGACATATATACACTACCAAATGTAAAATAGATAGCTAGTGGGAAGCAGCCGCATAGCACAGGGAGATCAGCTCAGTGCTTTGTGACTACCTAGAGGGGTGGGATAGGGAGGGTGGGAGGGAAGCTCAAGAGGGAGGGGATATGGGGATATATGTATACATATAGCTAATTCACTTTGTTATTCAGCATAAACTAACACAACATTGTAAAGGAATTATACTCCAATAAATATGTTAAAAAAGAAAGAAAACAAAACACTAAGTTGAAAAGATAGCTACACCCACAGCAGCATTATTTACAATTGCTAAGACATGAAGGCAACCTAAGTGTTCATGGATAGATGAATGGATAAAGAAAATGTGGTACATATCTATAATGAAATATTATGCAGCCATAAAAAAGAAGGAAACCCTGCATTTGTGATAACCTGGATGTATCTTGAGGGCATTGTGCTAAGTGAAAGGAGTCAGATAGAGAAATAATCTCACTTATATGTGGGAGCTAAAAATAAATAAACAAAACCAAATTCATGGAAAAAGAGATCAGATTTGTGGTTACCTGAGGCAGGGGATGGTTTTGGGGGAATTGGATGAAGGTGGTTAAAAGGTTTACACTTAGTTATAAAATAACTAAGTATTGGGGATGTAATATAAAACATGATGACTATAGTTAATATTGCTGTGTGGTATATTTGATAGCTGCTAAGAGAGCAAATAGTAAAAGTCCTCACAAGGAAAAAACATTTTTTTATAACTATATGAGGTGATGAGTATTAACCAGACCTCTTTTGGTAATCATTTTGCAGTATATGTCTGTCAAGTCATTATGGTGTACCCCTTGAACTTATACAGTGTTGTTAATTATATCTCAGTAAAACTGAAAAAAATAAAATAAAATAATTTTCAACCACATACAATTTTCCCCCAGTGTTCTGTGGTTTTTCTTTCAATTGCTTCTCATTATTGCAGGATTATATCTCAGGTTTCTTCTGCAAAATACAAATTTGAGACTGTTCCTAGCCGTATCGAGCAGTCTGCTCATGTGTGCTTCGGCAACCCTCAGCTTCTCTTATCTTCTGCTATACAATCTAATGTGCACGCAGACCCCAACTCAGAATTATATGGGTAAAGGAATTTAGTAAAATTAAATTCCAGCTCCTCTCCCCATAGATAACAGCTTTTTCCTTTGGTAATTTGTTCTTCCCTTTAGGTTGTTCAAAAAGACATTGCCCCAGGATGGAAAA